>NW_005871063.1:12875343-12925166 GCF_000147115.1 Myotis lucifugus | reverse complement strand
CAGAAATAGGAGTACTAACTGCTTACTATAAAAAATGAAGAGGAGATAAAAAGAGATGATTTCATGATAATTTATCCAGAGTCTAAATGGTGGTTCCACTCACAGAAAAGGAAGAGCTGGAAAAAAAAAAGAGCCCATTTTACAGATGATGAATTTACTAAGTTGGAGATGTGAGTGAAGCAATAAGCAAATTGTCCTTTCAACTGATAGTGTTAATAAAACATCTGATAGACTTTGAGTTGCCTTTAAGATAAAGAAGAAGAAAATCTTTAAACCTTTAAACCATTAAGATGCCACAGATCTCCTCCCACATAGCATTTTTGCATGTATGTTAGATTAGGTGACAGCAATAGAAAGATACTGGCAAGAGCAAATAGTATTTTGCTCAGGTATTATAGCCCACTTATTTCCAAAGGAACGTAGTGCGAGACCCATTAACATAACTTAAAATGAGAGGAATACAATCTAAAGAAGCATTCACAATGGAAAATATGTGAACCACAAATGCAAGCATATATGTAATCTTAACTTTTCTAGGAGCTACATTAAGAAAGAGAAAACAGGTAAGATGAATGCTAATCATGTTATATAACCTAATAAATTTTAGATATTATCAATTTATAATGTAATCAATATATACCTCTGTTACTTAGATGGGAATATATATTTTATACTATGTCTTTGAAGTCTGGTGTGTATTGTACACTTAAAACACATATTGTTTGTACTAGTTATATTTTAAATTCTCAATAGAGTCATGTGGCTACCAGTTTGAACAGTACAATATAGCGGTCTTGGCAGAAATTCTGACAATGAAGGCACAAAGTCCAAAGCAGAGACGTGAACATTAGTTCAACAGAAATCTTAAGTGCAAAGTACTAGTAGACAAATAAAAATGGGTAACCGAGGTAGAATTTTATAGCCATATAAATGAAAAATATCTCCAATTTAGTTTCAAAAGGTCACCAGAATAAAAGGCATTTCTTAAAAGAAAAATAAACTTTATGTTTTCTTTGGTTTATATTAGATATAATAAATATCAAGATTATAGAATTTAAGTGATTCATTGGGAAGAGAAAAAGAAACAGCATCAGAAGCTAGGAAGCAATAAGAAGCAGCAACAGGAAGGCAAAGAAGCAAAGCCAAACTTAGAAATCAGGAAAACAGCTCATGTGTGAGAAAATGGAGTCCAAGAATTATTAAGCTCTTATCTCTAAAAATAACTCAAACGCATGGAAGTATATATTTAAAAAATAATGTATATAACTCAAAATGGATCAAAGACCTAAAAGTAAATGCTAAAACTATAAAACTCTTAAAAGAAAACATAGGTGTATATCTTTGTTGGCAGTGGATTTGGCAACAGTTTCTTATATGTGATACTAAAAGCATAAGCAACAAAAGAAAATTTAGTAAATTAGACTTCAATGAAGCTAAAAATGTTTGTGCATCAAAGGCCACTTATCAGGAAAATGAAGGGCAACCCACAGAATGGGAGAAAATATATGCAATTCATATATCTGATAATGGCCTGGTATCCAGAATATATTTAAAAACATTTGCAACTCAACAACAAAAAGACAAGCAAGGCAATTTAAAATTGGGCAAAGGACTTCCATAGACATTTCTCCAAAGAAAATGTACAGCCATCCAATAAGTAAATGAAAAGATGCTCGACATCATTAGTAAAATAGAAATTCAAAACAACCATGAGCTAGTACTTCACACCTACTAGTTTAGCTACAAAAAAAGGGACAATTACAAGTGTTGGAGATGATGGGGAGAAATTGGAACCCCTCATACACTGCTAGTGGGAATGTAAAATAGGCCATTGTATAAAATAATTTGGGGGTTCCTCAAAAGTTAAACAGAGTTGCCTTATGATCCAGCAATTTCACTCCTAGGTATATACCCAAGAGAACTGAAATCATATGTTAACACAAAAACTTGTACATGGATGTTCATAGCAGCATTGCTCATAATACCCCCCAAATGAAAACAATCCAGTGTCCATCCACTGGTCAGAAAAGATAAACTCAAAAATTATCACGATTCTAAAAATTGAGCATAAATGTTTACAAGAATTAGATTTCTCATCTATGAATTAGGAAAAAATAAGAGTCCTAATCTCCTAAATTACAGCAATGATTAAAAGAGAAAACTGATTCAAAACAGTTTGAAAATGCTGATGGACAGAGAAAGGGGTGGGGGGAGGATAATGTACTAATAAACTGGACATGTAAAAGGATGTTGCACAATACAGTGTGATGGTGAAGTTTGAGAACAGGGATTCTAGTGCCTGGGATTGTGGGTACAAATGAGAGCTAGAGTGTCACTAACTGGGTGACCTTGACCTTAACTTCTCTGTGACCCAGTGCCCTCAACTCTACAATGGGACAATAATACCTACCCCATAAAGTTGTTGTGAGGACTTAGTTAACAGATGTAAGATACTTAAAACAAAATGTGGTACATTGTATGTTTGCAATAGTTAAATTTAATTAAAAGTCTTTTTGTAAATCAAGATGATCCCCCAAATTTGCATTGTCTAAACCCTACAGTTTATAAGCCTTTAAGAAGTTGTGTGTTTTTTTGTTGTTTTTTTATAAAATGATAATAGGTTCTGAAATCGGCAGGTTCTGAAAAGTCACATTCCCAATATCCTGTTTTATTTGCTTGACTGCTCTCCCATTCCTTCCCTTTAAAATTATTGATTATGAAAGGAATGGTAATCTACCTCTCAAAATCCTTCCCTTGCATCTCTGAGTTCCTGATTATAATTGGTTGTAATTTGAAGACCTTGATTATTTATCATTGTCAGCCTACAATTATATACCCACAATTGCATATTTCCAGTAATGAAAAAAAATCACAAAGAAATGCCACATCAAAAATAATACTGTTGTCTATAGTATATCTGTTGAGTATTAGGTTTCAAAAAAAATGTGTAGTGTCTGAATTCCTTCGTATTACAGCCTTTAGAAAAAAAGAAAGATGAAACATAAAAATATCTTAAAGACTGTCTTTCTCAGATCTATGAAAAGCAGCAATCTCCATTTCAGCAGCCACCTCCACTAAGGAAATGTAATGGATATTTATTGTGAGTCCTGGCAAAAACTACTTTTCTGAAGAAAAACTTTCCTCAGAAAAGGTGAGATTGATGCTTTTTATTGAAATAGCCACTTTACACTTTGGAAATCAAACATACAGCATAAAACCATTATCTAATTGATTCCTCCATCTCTTTTTTGAGGATGGCTGGTACCTAGTTCATCTTGTAATTTTACAGTCCAAAGTCAATTTTCAGGAAAGCATGACTAATACCAACGATATTCCCACAATTCTGACCAAATTATCAAGTGTATGGCATTATGGAATGATAGTCCATTTTATAATAGTCAATGATATTAGCTCCAGTATTTTTAACAATCTAGGGCAATACTGTTATGACTTAGAGTAACTTTAATTTGTATGACACTATTAGTTAGGTTAAGGGGATCAAAGAAAATATAACAAATATTTTTAACTATTGAACCAAATACACAGCAACACATTATGAACTATTGGCTAATAAGTTTTGCTAGCAATTGACCAGAGAGGAACAAGGTCTGACATGGCCTGGGGGATGTGTCTGGTCCAGTTCCCTTTACCTGAGTCAGACTCCTTATTTCTCACAGTCGTATTAAATAATTATTTCCATATAAGGTGAGGTAATTTAATTACTCCTTTCTCTTAAATTTATGTACTGTCACTTTATACTTAGAGGTCAGACTCTCACTGTAGTAGATAGTACTGTTATAATACATGATAAATTATTTATATTCATATTTATTGAGTGCTTGTTATATTCAAGGGATTACATTAATCTGATTAAAATAACTTTTTTAAGTTGAGAAAAGTTAGAAATTGACATCTATTTACATAAAATTTTATATTGACATCAAGATGATAACATATCATGAAAAAGGCCACACTGGGGTATTAAAAATGCAACAAATTTTACCTGTATTTGCTACTTGATAATGGCTGACATAAATACTTTAAAATCATTATTGTTGGATTTATTATTTTTAATGGCATAGAAGTAACTACTCAAAATATGTTTATTTTTCTGTTTCAACAAAGAATGGCAATATATTTTGGTATGTGACACCTACTGCATGAGCTTCGAATTCGATTAGATATCAAATTTACACAAAGCCATATGTATGAAAAGGGATCTTTTAAAAAAAACTTTATTTGAGAAAGGAAGAGACTTATAACAGAAGGCAAGAAGAGAAACATACAAACAATATATTTACAACACAAAACAAGAGATCACCATCAAGGGTGTAAATTATAATAAATACAGTAGATTTTAAAAGAGACAATTATCAATTAGCTCTAAGATTATTTAAGTCCAGCTTTTCTTTTCACTGGTTCCAGGTAGTTTCTTGATTAAATTCAAAGAATATCAAATTCAAACAAATTAACGTCCACCAACTGTACTGATGAAGCTCTCTCAAGTGACATTATAAAAAATAGGCTTTTTTTGTTCTTCATTACATATCTTTGAAG
The DNA here is from genome assembly GCF_000147115.1 of Myotis lucifugus. Classification (NCBI taxonomy): domain Eukaryota; kingdom Metazoa; phylum Chordata; class Mammalia; order Chiroptera; family Vespertilionidae; genus Myotis; species Myotis lucifugus. The sequence goes on along the minus strand of NW_005871063.1, from coordinate 12,920,609 downwards.
TAATATTATACAAAAGTCTGCTCAGCCACATGTTCCTCCCCAAATAAAATGTATTTTAAAAGATGCACTATCCCTTTTTTATGAAATTGAAAAAAAGACTTTAAAGAAAATGTATATTTATGAGATGGAGAAAATACACAATTTTATCTTAGGAATGCCATATTTTAATGCAAAATAACTGACAAAAAGTCATTTTAATCTGAAGGAATATACTAACCAAAATATGTTGGTAATAGGAAGTGTTATAGCTATTTGTCAAATTATCAGGTCTTTTTTCATTATATGGAAAAGTTTTAAACTTTCTAACTTCTAGTTATATTAATTTAATTTGAATGGCGACTTTTTAAAAAAGGATAATGTATCTTAGCAGTAACCTTTTTTTAAGAAATATTTTTAAATGTCACAGCAAAATGTAAACAACACGTGCCAGTAACATACAATTGTACAATGTCTACATTTGGCAAAACTGCTATATCTCCTTTGAAACAGGATACTACACTTTTTAATACCTCGGATTTAGAAATATAAATATTTTAATAGGAAAAAAAGTCACAAAGATTCTAGGTCAATTTGGATTATTCATATTAAAGGGGTCTTAATACGACAAATCTTTAACTAGCTTAACAAAAGTAAACCTATAAAACAAGGTAAACATATCAAAAGGGAGTATTGAAGGAAATGTTCCAGTGAAAAGCTTCCTTAACAATTTCCCTACTTGTGGTGTTATTTTCTTAGACAATAAATCAATTCATAGAGTGCCCTTTAAAAACAGAAAGAGTAAAACACTATCCTCCGTTTCTCCCCCCTACATTCCCCAGCACATGAATCACTTGGACTTCCTGTTTCCACAAGGCATTTCCTGCTCAGCCTCATAGAATCCGTTTTCTGTAGGAGAACAGCAGGAACCTGACAAAGAAGTGACTTAAATAAACAGTCTTCTGTTGCCTTCAAAGTTGTTTGTATTTTATAGCTTCAAAGGACACAGTCCTTCTAAAGGTGCATTATGTACAAGTAGGTTCTTTTGTTAAGCCCCACTTTGCTAATTTTGCCAAAATGGTATGGCATCTGTCATGTCATCATGGAATCATACTTAAGAGATCATGGGGATAATGATAATAAAATATGATATGCTTGCTTCTTTTAAACGTGATTTTGACTTCATATCAGATGATAATCTTACTGTTGCTGTGTTTTCTATAATTGTAGATACTACAATAGGGTATCTGATTGGCCCGTAGGCTGCACATTAGTTCTTAACAACATTTGCATCTGCTTCACTTGATCTTTTTTTGATAGACAGTGTCATCAAATAACACACGATAAAGTAAAATGAGCAGTGCTCGGTGAGACATCATGTAATATTTAAAATAGTGCTGCACTTTGCATCTCTATATTTAAAACCACCTCTATTCCTAATATTTTCAATTGCAATCTATACAGTAACCTAGAACTAGTGGCATGGTAACCAGAACATTTCACTTAACAGAAATGAGAGAGGAAGGAAGGGGCAGACTACCTTTAACAGTGTTCAAGACTGTAGCATGATACATTATGTACAACGCTGGGGAAATTGAATTCTTCATATCAAAAAAAATATCAAGAACTAATAGAAGGTGTCATTGATCAGCCTGGGAAACTATCCAGCAGTCACTGATCTCAACAGAGAAACTGAAACAACAGTGAGTTCGTTTTCCTTAGAAGTAATGGATGTGGCAGGCTTGAGGATGGGTTTCAAGCCCGTTCGTTACTTGGATAACTATGTCGTATCGTATTAGTGTAGCGGGTATTTCCTTGCCAGTGAAATTTCAATGCAACCTTGATATCTATACAGAGATCAGTATAGAGAGAGACCTCTATATAGATATACACACATGAGTTAGAACCCTTGAACACTAAAATCGAATTATTCAGTGATAGGAAATTATATCCATTGACCAAAACCTGGAGTGCATTTCATGTTCAGATAATGACTTTAATTACAAATCCTGGAGCTAAATCTTTGCCTATTACCTGTTGCATAAAAGCAGCCTGCTCCCCAGATTCCATTTCCTGGATCTGAGCATCTTCATCACTGTCCACCGGCTCCTCCTTGACCTTCACAGCCCCAACTTGTCCCAGTGTGTCCTCCACACCAACACTGCTGTCGCTCCTAGTGCTGTTGCCACTAGAGGGCGCTCTGTCTTCCTGCATCGCCTGGTCCCCCTGCAGCTCTTCCTCCGCTTCCTCCAGGTGCCTGCCTGGTTGCTTCAGTTGTTCAATAGATTTCGAAAGCAGCTAGAAGAGAGTGTCGAGGGGTTCAAAATTCAATAGTTTTTGGGGGTAACAGAGCAGCAAAATACACTTTGATTTCTAACGACTCTTGAACACACTTAGAAAATGGTGGAAAAGAGGTAAATAATAAACGTTTTCTATGGAAATCATAAAATGTTCACAAGGACAGGTTGTACTGAGTCAATTTAATCCAAAGAAACCTGGACTTTTTTCCCCCCTCAAACTAGGAAATGTAATGAAAATAACGGAAAGCTACTGAAAATGTTCCAAAAATCTCATTTTTCAACAAATGTCAACCACTATAAAAGATAGTACAAATCCTAGGAGTCCTTCTCCATCTAATTGTCCTATACTTAAATGGTCAAATGATAAAACACCTTCTTTCTTTCTTTTCTTTTTTTAAAGTACATTTTTATTGATTTCAGAGAGAGGAAGAGGGAGAGAGAGAGATAAACATCAATGATGAGAGAACTATCAATTGGCTGCCTCCTGCGCACACCCCCCTCTCCCCCCGCTGGGGCTGGAGCCTGAAATTGGGGCATGTGCCCTGACCGGGAATTGAACCGTGATCTCCTGGTTCATGGATTGATGCTCAACCACTGAGCCACACCGGCTGGGCAACACCTTTTTATACATACTTGTAAACCATAGAAATATTGATTTTGAAATCCTGAACTTAAAAAATATGCAGAACTTAAAAAAATTTGACAGCACTAAAAATGTTTTATGAACATATCCAAAGGGAAATTAAATATTAGGAAAGAAGCAAAGGATTATTTTTTAATTTGAGAATTGTTATCTACACCTTTTATTTACCTTGTAAATTAAATCATACATAATCTGCAATAACTGCTCACTGATTTAAAAAGATAACTGATAACATTAATTTAATTTAAACAATAGCAAAATACCATGGTATAATAGGGGTGGAGGGAATCCTCAGGTGATTTCACCTCACGTAGGCCTTTTGTTTTATTTGACAATGAGTCTATTGACTGCTCATCTGCACAGGTCTTGAACTGTGTTTTCAAAAGTGGTTAGCTTTCCGCTGAGTCAGTGCCCATGTGAGCAACATGCCAATTATGTTATAAGCAGCACATTCAGAATACCACCACTAAAATCATGAATACAGACTTTTCTGTGTGAAATTCAAGTTTACCTCTCACTCACACCTACCTATGTTTTTAAAACTAAATGCACGCTTTAGAGTTACAATACCTAAGTATTCAAACTTTGAAGGGAGTTGTAACCGCTTTAGGCAAAAACCTCAAATGGCCCTGCACACACTGATGAAGCCCTTCGATTTCACTGCAGGTAGAACGATTGGGACTTTTCATTCACTTTGCAACACCTGTTTATTGAGCGCCAACTACGTTTAAGAGACCATTCTAAGCACTGGGAAAACGGTCGTCGCCCTGCCCTCATGGAGCTCATAGGTAGTGTATTAGAAACTGATAACTAAACTCATTCTTGTTTTCAAGTATGGTAAATGAGAAAAAAAAGTGAAAAGCAGAGGGTGTTATAAGAGTATGTACCAGTTGGAATGGAGTGGAATGTGAATTGTGAGGGAAGTTTTCATCAAGGAAGTGCTATGTTTAGCCTGAGCAATGAAAGATGAAGGATGGAAAGGACTAGTTAGTTATGTGCGTGAGGGGTAAAAATAAAGGTGAAGAGGACAAGAGAGAAAAAAACAACCGTCTATGGTAGGTGTGGTCATAGCCCAGGAACTGAGGGCCATGCATGACAAGTTAGCCAGAGAGCATCGGGACACTGTCCAGGAAATGCCCTGTCACAAGTCCCTGCTTACTGAAGGTGGCCCCGCATCTCCTCCAACTCTGGATGCTTGACTGCAGGAGTATTTAACAACCAAGAGGAAGGTACACATACCACCTGCTCAGTGAAGACTATTGTATTGCTCTTCCTCTCCTTCCCAGTTCCAACATGGCTTCTCAGTGCCTTGCCCTCCTCAGCTCCAGTGGCCTTGCCCTCTGCTGTACCTCAGCTCCCAACTCAGGATCACACCCTAGACTTGCGCTCATCAGTAACGCAATACTCACCTAACTCTCAATTTCAAACATCACTCCTTTGCTCTGGTTCATCCTCAGAATATTCTTACGGCAACCATTCTGACTCCAACCTGGAGGGTCCCAAAAGCTATGGAGCCAACCCCATTCTCAGTGCCCATCACCTCCTCCCCTCATTCCCTCACTTCCCTCCTTGCTGGATGAGGTCCCATTCACCATCTTTAAAACTCACTCCCTTACCTTATCTTTAACTCCCTCTCTTTTCAAAATTAGGACTTCTAACCTGGGTTAATAATAAATCTCTCCCAAACCCAGGCAGCTGGGGAAGCTAGGAAACAAATGAACAAATAAACTGCTGAGTGTTTCTCCTCAATTTCACGATCATCACCCTCAAATGGTCCTGGCAACCCTACAACATTTATTTAGTTAATTTACCCCTGCTCTTCCAATGACTGTTTCAAACGACCTTCTCTCTCCTCAAACTTCTAATATCCAGAACTTTTCCTCACTCCCTGCTGATACCTTTGTTTCTCATTTCACTGAGAAAATAGAGGCATCAGAAGAGAAACTCAACTGTCCCATTCACTCCCATTCACCCTCCTCCTGTTACAATAAAAGCAATGTCTGCACTCCTGTCCCAGCCAACCCCTTGGCTTAATGCCCTGGATCTCTCCGCTCCTGCAATCATCCACACACGTTGCCCCTCTGCTGGAGTGTTCTCATTTGTACACTTTCAGTATTTTCATCACTCTTACATAAACTCCCAGCCCCCCGAAAATAAACCATCACGTAGAACTTCACAGTAAAAACTCCTTGAGTTTTCTCACTTGTCATTATTTTTCCTTTCCCATTTGCTTTAGAATTCACAACAGACAGGCTTTCATCCACACTATTTGACTGAAATCATTCTTGTTACAAAAGTCAAGAATGACTGCATGAATGTTCAAGCTATTGGCAATTTAAATAGACTATTAATACGTGTTGGTGAGGGTGAAGCATTTTAGAAAGAAAAACAAGACACCTTTGAAATAAGAGATTAATATTACTAGTGTTGGTGCAGCCAAAGGCCAGACAAACTGTGTGAATTTACTGGAGTGTAATTTCCCATAGAAAGCAAGTATGCCCAAGAAAATCTCTAATACTGACAAAACACTGAGTGTTCACAGAATATACCATATGTGCATTTTAACCGAAAACCTTCTAAAATTTGACCTGTGATTATATTTCTGAGGTCACTGAAGTGCTCAGAAATCACATCATTTCATCCATGAATCAAGTTGGATCAGTCTGTACAACCTCACTGACAGGGATACGCAGAGGAAACTGTGTGTAACATCTTTAAAGTGCAACCTGGAAACAATGCCACTCTGCCCAGCCATTCCCTTGGCTCCGATGCACTGAAGGAAACCCGAGGCAGAAAACTCCCAGAATGAATGATGCGGTGCTAACTGCACAAGAAGTCCTAATGGCAAAAGGCTCCTCTTCTAAGGGCAGACCACCGCAGCGGTCGCCAACCGGTGGTCCGCGGACCCCTGGTGGTCCCTGAGGTCCGAAAGGTTGGCGACCGCTGCATGGCTTGTAAAAAAGAAATGTTTCTTGACATAAAACAGCCACTTACGCATGAAGATCATTTAGGTACATAATGTTGGTGTTGAAAATTTTATAACATGAATTTTCAAGTCCTTATTTTATAAGGAAGACACTTCATGCCCAAGAAAAAACCGAATCATCTCCAAAAACGAGTAGAAACCTAGACGTGTTTACACCCTTCCACTCTGCACTCTCCTCTGAAACAACTATATTCTGATGACAACTGAATGAATATAAACAATTCCAACGTCTCTGCCGAGCTCCAAACTTGCATGTTCAGCTGCGTGCTTCACATCTTTGCTTAGATCTGGAATATCGAATGGGCACTACGAACTTTAAATAGTTCAAAGATCATCTTCATTCCCATCCCACTCCAACGTATCCATCACCTATTTTCTCATTTGAGTGAAGTGTTACCCAACTGCCTGGGTCAAAAATCTATGATTTACCCCCATTTTTCCTTAGTTCTCTTTTTCATAAATATTCGAAAACTTAATATTCGGTAGCAATGCTTTGAAACTTTTCTTCCCAGGTTATGAAACAAATGCCAATGCTGATGTGAACAATACGTAACTACCACTATTTCACCATCGCTGGAACAAAATGTGCCCTTTGTTAAGTTTCATGAAATGTAAAATAGATACCTGGGACCTCTTGCAGCCGGCATGGCAAAACATAAAGGCGTAGAAGGTGTTAGCCTGCACTTCTTTATTTTAGGTATTTGACAAAGGCTGTTTTTGTTTAAACAGTCACATTGGCCCGTGTGGAAAAATTAGCAAGTGACATCAGCAAGGGAAATCTATAAGCAAAAGTCACCGAAAACCTGCCTGCCAGGTCTGACTTATTTAAAATACTTAAAATAAAAGGTAACTTGGTACTATTTGTAAGCTTCTGGCTACTTACTAAGAAAGTCAGCACTCAGACAATGGAGTGGTCTATGTGGTTTTGAACTACACACGTGACCATTACCAAGATGGTGATTTTTCGAATTTGTACTGTCGCTGAGTGGCCCCAAAAGCAGGGAGGGGCTGTCTGCTTACTCTCAGTGGGGTGGCAGGGTCTCTCTTTGGTTGGACATCTGGAGGTGATCCCCCAGCAAAGCTGAGCTGTTGCCTTGCTGGCGAGAGAACACAAGAGGAACCATCTGCGTGGTAGATAAATGGGCGAGCCCGTGTGCATCTCAGCTGAGGCCCCATGGGTGAGACACCACGTGTCATTTGTCTGACACCAGGTGAGTTACTTTGGTGGGAACCCAGCTGAGATGAAGAACGTGATGGCTGTACAGCTTCTCCTGCCCCTTTTATCTGTGTCCTTACTCATCTGTCAGTGTGGCTCTGTGTTCTCCGTGCTACTGTCCAGCAACTGTACGAACACTAAGAATGGGCCATTCTGGATTTGGGACACACACATGTATACACACTCACACAGATAGTCTGTAGGCCAGATAGCATGATTTATCCAAATGTCTAACACTCCAGACATTATAACTCAACCCTTCAATTCTTATCAACCCCTAAGATGGTCATATCCATAGCAAGTCCATAATTTAAATGTCTTATATTCCATGTAGAACATCATATATTCTATTGGCAAATGCTGTATCATTCATTACATATTTAAAGGCTGTGCTGCTAATCTTTACACGTTAACCCATTAAGCTCATCTCGGAGTAAGGCACACTGTTTGATAAAAGTCTAGAGGTCAACAAGCATAGGTGTTTTTGAATAAAATACCTTTAAATTCTGTTTTTTAACTTTTGCCACAGAAATCCTTCATGTCCCCACAAATATGTTCAGATTTGGAATGGCAACTAAGAACAGGAGTGTATAGGGAGTAAATCTGTTTCTGATAGATATCTGATTTTCTGAAATTATCAACAAGTCATTAAGCACAAGTTTGAAATTGATTATTAAACTATGTAAAATGACCTTTACCCCAACTCAATGCTTTCTTATTTTGCTTCAGATTTTAAGGCAGATTTTACTTGGAGCGTGACAATAGCACATATTTTGTGTGTTTTTTTAAATTTTAAATAAATGTAAAATTCTTCTTTTGGAAAATAAAACCTTCCCCTTAAGCTCCAAGGAAACTAGATTTAAAAATAAGGATAAAATTCGGTCTCAATTCACAAACAGATTCGGTATACACCAAATGTTCTCAAAAACAACATGCAGAGCTTGGAGGGCTTTCAAATCTAGAGGTCTACTTAGAGGAGAACTCTGCTTCCAGCCAGAATACGCCATGCTATGCAGCTTCTGTGCATGTTAGGAAAATAACAGGAGATCCAAAATTAAGTAACAAGAGAGAAAGATTTTCCATATATTGGTTCCTTATTCACATAAATTAAATTTTTAAACCGAAAAACATCCTTTCTTACTGATATTGAAGGTACATAAAATTAATCTAGGAACCAAGTAAATTCTTAATAAAAACTTGTTTATAACTCTAAATGATTGTCTAAAACAATACTTGGAATTTAAATATCCTTTCTATGGCTCTCAAAACCTGCTAATATTTCAATAACTTAAATGAGTGTTAACTTCTGTCGAGGAGAATGAAAATTTCCTCCTCTCAGCTAGATTGAGAAAGTTAACTACTCACTCTTTCATTCATTCAACAATTTTTATTGAGCACTTACTATATGCCAGGCCCTGGGAAGAGAGAGGAGCATTAGGCAAACTCTCAGTGGAGTAAACAGAAAATGAGCAACCGAAGACTAGAACTTCATGTGCTAGAGAATGATGAGAGGCGTGCCTGTGTTTAATTTGTCTGTGTAGGGAAAGCTTCTCTCAAGAGGTTGACTCTTGAGCTGAGAGAGACTCCCATACCAAGATCAAGTCATGAAAAGGCTGGAGGTTGAACCTTCCATACAGCACAACTCCTGGAGGTGGAATGAGATTCCCTGCAGACAGGAGAGGAGGCCAGTGTGGCTGGAGCTCAGTAAGTAAGGGAAGGGAGTAGGAGATGAGGTCATTTGGGGGGCAAGAGACAGATCAGGACAGCCTAGTAGGTCTAAGATGTTTGCATTTCATCCTAGAAGCAGTAAGGAGCCACTGGGGAGTCTTCAGCAAGCCTTTGACATAATTTGATTTGCATTTTAAAAGATCACCCTGGCCACTAGGGAAGATTGAATGGAGGTGGGCAAAAATGGAAACGGGAAGATCGACCTTTCAGAACATGAAATCCCCAACAAGAGAACAAGAACTATTAGGGGTTCCTCTTAACTGAAACACAGAGGACTTCTTTTTTCTTCTGTTACAGCACTGTGTAATTTTATGTTCTTTTATATTACATAACAGGATTTTCCTGATAATCTCTTTTCTGATTTTCAGCTGAAAGTACTCTTTCTTTCAAAGTTTTCTTTTTTTGCTCTTTAAGGATAATGAATATAGCCACAGCAAGGAAAGGCATTCTTATTAATTTATCTTTTTCCTAATCTTTGGAGATTGTGAACTGTCTCAGGACAGACAAGATCTCAAAGCCAACGATCTTCCTATCACGTGACTTGTGGACATCTCCCTTTCCCCCCATTGGTCAATCCCTTTCTTGGTAAACTGGACAGCTCTGCAAATTTTATTTAAAATTGACAACCAAGAGTAAGCCCCAGGTGATAACTGCCACATGGAAATGTGTGCCCAGAATGGCAAGACTTTTTAATTTTTCAGACGATGCCAGAAATCCAGAATTATATTTGAAATATTTCTACTTTTAAAGATTCACCAAAAATTCAAATGCTGTTAAGACACCAGGTGGGTCAAAGACAGCAGTTCAATGGAATAGATAGAGTCTATGACTGTCAGCTAGAGGCCACTATAAATAACCCCTTAGGTCCCTTCTTGATTGAACATTCCGCAGTTTAGATCAGATAGGACTGATGTCTGCATGCTTTCAAAGTACATCATCCTCACAATTGTGACAGTTTTATATGTTCCTTACAAAATTCAACTACCTTGCCAGGGGTTGGAGGTAGGGGTAGGGACTGACCACAAAGGCGAGCAGAGGGAATTTTGGAAACTGAGGGACCTGTTCTGCATCTTGATTGTGGTAATTATATGATAATATGCATCTGTCAAAACTCACTAAACTGTACAGCAAAAGGAATAAATTTTACTGTGTGTAAATTATACCTCAATAAAAATTCAATGACTAACCATAATATTGTTCCAAAGAGAAAACAAAGTCGGCTGTATGATGAATACAAAGATGTAAGAGAAAACTGGAATAAAATTTAGTGGTTTGGTTGACAACAAAGCTTGATGCAATATTGAAGCGAGTGGGAAATGTGTGCCTTGGAAATAGTCTAGTCCTTCCAGACAATCATCTCCATTAACAGAATAAGAAAAATAGGACTATTAGTCCCTGGCTGGGTAGCTCAGTTGGTTAGAGCATGGCCCTTTTATGCCAAGGTTTCTGGTTCAATTCCTGGTCAGGGAACATACAAGAAGCAACCAAATGAATGCATAAATAGTCGAACAATAAAACGATGTTTCTTTTCTCTCTATCTCTCACCAATCAATTTTAAAAAAGAAATGTTAGTTGTATATAAGAATATAAATACTGAGTTAGGATTTCAGTACTGCTTATTATGTTTACAAAGCACTTTCAGTACACTCTGTTGAGTGAGCCTCACCAGCTACCTCTAAAATGGACAGATTAAAGAATTATTGGACAAAGAGGTTCGACATTTTGACCAAAGATGCAAAACTAATAAATCATTCTATGGGACACCAGAAACCTCTCTTGGAAAGGATATCACACATTCTTGATCCTGCTATTAAAATAAGGTATATATTATGTAGCACTATCTCTGCATAGAATTGTCTGTCTGCAGGTCTGTGAGCCCATTCAGAGAAAGAACATGCTGTCTTTATTTTCATTTTCAGTGTGCAGCATAATGGTTGCTAATAAATCTCCGTGGAACATTATAAGTTATTCCATGCCAGGAATTATTTTGTAGAACTGAATTTTTATTGCTGGCTGATACAGCTAAATTGATAGCAAGCTAGTAATGGTACATTCAGGCTATGGGAGCACAGCCCTGGATGCAATTCTGCCGGAAAGAATGGGAATACTCTAGACCATCTGACATTTCAGGGTCACTATAATTCCTCAGATTTCATAACTATTTAGAGAAAGGGCAGAAAGATGGGGGGTATCTATAATCAAGAACTTATAAGTAACCAAAATCTGCAACAAGGAGACAGCTACACATTGGTGGTTTTCATGTCCACAAATCACTTAGCTATATTAAAAATTCTTTAGTTAAGATTTAATTATTTCATTCTGTCCAATGAAAATACTTGTCAAGGTTGGGAAACAACCAAATTATTTAGCTTCCCTCTCCCTTTGAACTCCCTGGAATCAACATCAGTCAAATTACTCGCATGGTTTAATTCCCCAGATATGTTTCTTTCTCCTATTTTCTTACCTCATAGTCATGTCCAACTATTGTTTTTCTCATTCAGTAACAGCATCTCTGCCTAGATTAACAGTGCAGAGTGAAGAGGAAAGGTCAAGGTTCTTCCCTGCATCTTCAAGTTATGAACGCAGCACTGGGGACGTGTATGAATGTGACACATTAATCCCCTGAAATGGTCATTTAGTTTCTTTTACAAACACAGGATTTCATCACATCTAATAATAAAGCAACAAGCCATCTTCTGTATATTATAAACCATCCACTTGTAATTATATAGTGAAATGCTTCTATATGAATTCTCTATGCTGATGTAAGCTGGTATTGCATCCTAAGTGGGGTTTTTTTTTAAGCCGACTACATACCTACACAGATCTATTTACATTGAGCTAATCATGTCAAAAAAAGCATCTATTTAAGGGTAAAGTCAAAGTTTCTCTTCTATAGATAGATAAATAACCTAGGTGCCTTTGTACTATTATAAAATTAAGACTGCCTTTCAGTGCTAGCTAACGTTTTTGGACATACTATCCATCTAATGGGCAGAATGTAATCCAAAAATGGTGATTAAAGACGCTGCATGGAAACAAGCTGTCAAAGGGATAGAGAGAAATTAAACCTGACAACAGTAAGGCCTACTTTCCTAAACGAAAGCCCAGTTCAAGTTTCTGCTCATCCATTTTTCAGAACTCAAAACAAGGCATTTTCCAACCACCCGTGGATGAGATGCCAACATGTGCATTTCAGTTGAGCATGATGAACTCAGTAGACCTTCAATTCCAGGTTTGCTCAGGATGCCTGCGAGATGTTTGCCCACGCTTAAAAAATGGCAACATTACAACATGCAGGAGAGGAATGCAGCCTGCCCGGCGGCAGTTGGCTCTGCACTGCACTCCCATTGCACTGTTGGAAAGCATTATAAGCCAACAGAATATCTGAATGTCCTACCAACAGGTCCATAAATAAACCAGTAACAATGACAACAAAACCTTCCAAGATGGAGGGAAAGTTGGGAAGCAGGGCAAGGAAGTGGGATTTCTTCATTCTGACAAACCCAAACACCAAAAATAAATAAATAAATAAATAAATAAATAAAAAAGATGACCTTCCTTTTTGTTTGTTTGCCTTGTTTTTAATTATAAGTCTTCTAGTTTTTGGCAAAAATGAAATTAGGAAAACCTTGTCTCCTGCTTGGTGACAGGAACAACACTAAAATCAGAAGCACAAATCCAGGTGAAGCACAGGCTGTTGTGACATACATCCTATGTCGAATTCCAGCTCTGTCACCTGCTAGCCCTGTCACCTTGGTCAACATACCTAAGCCCATTTAAATTAAGTTTCTTTTTATCTTTTTAATATATTTTATTGATGTTTTACAGAGAAGAAGGGAGAGGGATAGAGAGTTAGAAACATTGATGAGAGAGAAACATTGATCAGCTGCCTCCTGCACACCCCCTAATGGGGATGTGCCTGCAACCAAGGTACATGCCCTTGACCAGAATCGAACCTGGGACCCTTGAGTCCACAGGCCAACGCTCTATCCACTGGGCCAAACCGGTTAAGGCTAAATTAAGTTTCTTGATATTAAAAAATAGTGAGTTGTTAAGTTTGAGGAGATAACAACCATAAGGACATAAGTATGGTGTCCCAGCTCGTAGTAGATCCTAAATGTAAAGGGAGCTGGTATTATTTAAATGCTCCTATCCCGAAGGAACCAATGGAGAAGGTGCTGGGAAGATGCACAGCACATAAAAGAAAAAGAGGGAAAGACACATTAGGAGAAATAGGCACAGGAACAAAGCCAAGATTGGTCCATGGTCCTCATCTAATTTTACTTAAAATTTTAATCTTGCCACAAGTAAGCCATGGATAGAATTGCCTTTATTAAAATAAAGCTAATATGAAGTGTTTACTTGTTAGATAATATGAAGGGTGACTCAGAAATGTAAACCTTTTGGAATGTATATGTCTAATAGTTGCTCTTCAAATTAATCTTTTTGGGAAAATATACACTTTGCTCAACAGTACACAAAATAGCTTTATTTTAGGGCTGAGTTCAGGAACACTTAATAAAAAAAAAAAGTAACACCCATACATATACATGCTCTGTTTGTATGTGACCACAGGCATGAAAGAATATACTCCCTCGGGCTGCTGTGGACGGATTACTGAGGACAAGGAGTGGGTATGAATCATGAGAGCTTATAGAGAATATATAACATTTATGTTAGAAATTATGTCAAGAAAAGGAATATAACAGATACTACTCACATAAAGGATAAAATTCTCTTCTAAAACTTAATGAAAGCTTTCCATTTGCTCTGTTCCAGCATTTGAGCCAAATTGTATTCATGCCTTGCTTGTCAGATATAATATCTACCTGTTTGAATAAGGGCAGCACAGGACATCTGCTTGGCCTGCCCTTTACTGGTCGTGTCTTAAATATATTTTTATTATGATAAAATAGCTCTCATGTCAAAATGCCTAAGTATCACAGTAATAAATATATAATAAATACTTATATCTGGAGTGAACCTTGACATATATAAGATATCATCTCATGATTTATGTGACTTTTTTTTTAAGCGTTGGCTGGTGTCCAGTCATAGGAATGTATAAAATATTTATCACCGAGCATATATAAGAAAAAAAGAGAGAGGGAGAGAGAGAAAGAAAAAGAGAAAGGTAAAAAAAAAGATGTAAAACGGACAAGACAATCAGAGAAGTAACCAAACAAGTCTCAAGTCTTATTTCCTCAAAGAAAACAAGCTCTTTCCCTCACGTCTTCTATCCTAATACTTAACACAGTGCCTGACTGTTGACTGGAATATCGCACTCCCCCGCTCCCCACACTGTAAGCTCTATGAGGACACTGAATGTTGTTTTCTTGGTGCCTAAAATAGTGCCTGGCACAAAGCAAGAACTCAATATGATTTGTTAAATGGATAGAAGCACAGACCACTATTTAATTCAAATAAGTACTGAATGAAGAAAGGTTTCTTAAAATTCCTGCTCACATGGACTTGAAAGAATGAATATGAGAAATATAGGTATTAGAAAAGATACTATAATTCTAGTTAAAATAGGAACTATTAGACATGATGCTATTCTATTAATACTGTAGCAGTAAAGGAATTCAAAGGAAAATGTCATTGGTCTGGGGGCAGTGATCTACGTCAAATTATCTCACCATAAAAATGCCTGAAGATACTTCAGAAGATTTCTGTATATCATTTAGATCAGGGGTCCTCAAACTACGGCCCGCGGGCCACATGCGGCCCGCCGAAAACATTTATCCGGCCCGCCGGGTGTTTTTGCCGCTGCTGTGTGCATAGGAATTTGTTCATAGGTTTTTTTTAAACTATAGTCCGGCCCTCCGACGGTCTGAGGGACAGTGAACTGGCCCCCTGTTTAAAAAGTTTGAGGACCCCTGATTTAGATAGTGGCGCGACTAGAGAGTTGCCCATCATTTAAATAGGCAGTGGTCAGAACACTTCAAAAATCATAAATATAGCCAAGTAATTGAGGTGTGTTTTGTTTTCATTGGTCATACTTTTACTTTACAGGAAAATCTGTAGTAATACTTAAACTTAAAACAAGCTCAGAAGAAAATTACCAATACACTCTTACTTTTCTTTTGTATTTATGAAGAAAATTCTATTTTAGAAGCCTTTTTTTTTTTCTTCCAATAACAAAAAAAGCAAAAGAGCTGTGGCCGGTGTGGCTCAGTTAGTTGAGGGTCATCCCATGCACAGAAAAGTTGCTGGTTCCCGGTCGGGGTACTTGCCCAGGTTTTGGGTTCTATCCCCAGTAGGGGGCATATATGAGGCAGCTGATTGATGTTACTCTAACATTAATGTTTTTCTCTTTCCCTCTCTCTCTAAAAATCAAATTTTAAAAATCTTAGAAAAAAAGTAAAAGATACTGACATAAACTTGTGATTTTTAAAAAAGGCTCACAAGTTATCATTGTATGTATGTACCATATATCAGCAATAAAAATTGTCTAATGCATTTCTGAATTTTTCCAATGTCTCAAAAAGAGAAAAGAACAAACATTTTAAGTCATGAATTTCTTATGGTTAAGCTTCTCAAAAACACTTTCAGTGAGAGTAAAATGTTTATACTGATTAGCAGAGATATATCATTTGGACAGGATTTCCACTCAACTTTCTATCTTGCCCTATAGTGTAGATATAACACAAATATTATATAAACCCATCCCAGGGATACCTCTACTAAGCTATTGAGTACTTAAACCATAATTATATGAAGCAAGTAATTCTTACAACACACAAATTTCCCATGTAAATGTCACTGTAAATCAGGCAAAAAGCAGATAAATTACTTAGTATAATTAATAACATTTACACAGTATAGTTATAACAGGCATAGATGACTACTTTCATAAATGCATTCAAACTATAGCAAGCTATGGGAAAGTCTTCAAAATGTAGTAAGTAAATCACTGTATAAACTATGCTCTGAAAAGTATAGTTTTGCTTCTAATTCTTCTAAAGATCATTAGCAATTGAAATATGTTATTAAAAATTCCAGCCGAAACCGGTTTGGCTCAGTGGATAGAGCATCGGCCTGCGGACTGAAGGGTCCCAGGTTCGATTCCGGTCGAGGGCATGTACCTGGGTTGCGGGCACATCCCCAGTGGGAGATGTGCAGGAGGCAGCTGATCAATGTTTCTCTCTCATCGATGTTTCTAACTCTCTATCTCTCTCCCTTCCTCTCTGTAAAAAATCAATAAAATATATAAAAAAAAAATTCCATACCATGAAGACCAATCATAGTTAATATAATGTAGGTTCAGAAATAAACCTACTTATTTTTTCTTTCTTGTCACTCCCCATTTTTGCTTCCCTAAATCTCCCCTTCCCCAAAGGAAGTTGAGGAAGTAAAAGGAAGAGACATTGTAACCTATGTCATCTGCATGTCTATATCTTCACATGTGCCTGTTCCCTGATATTATAAGTATTTCGAAAGAAAAGGCCATGTTTTTATGATGTCAACTACCAGGCTCCAGTTTGAATGGATTCAATACAGTTCATCCAAGATAACAGGAAAAAAATGATATAAAGTTTCTGTGTTTATTTCTCATTAGTGGGTAGTCTAAATAGTTATAGGACATATAAATATCTTATTATACAGAAACTTGGTAGCTTTGACATCTAAGTTATGGCCCTCATTTAATGTGAAATAAATGTTTTCATCACCTGAAGAGGTAGGGTGAACTGTAGCTATTGGTTTCTTGATGGTTCTATTGTGAATACTTTAGAAGAGAAGAGAGGTTTAATATTTTCTTTAATCACATTCTTCTCTGTTCCCTTTGACAATGGAGGGCAGGTGAAATTTTTTTCAAAATCTGGAGGATACCCAATGCGCATATGCCATCTTGATTAAACATATGGAATACAGACTTGGTCCAAAGCCAAGGGGAGACCTGCGTGAGTAATCTAAACACCCGAGCCGAGAGGGGTTGATATAGAAAGATCAGCTCTGTGCTTTGAAGTTCTCTGGACTTCATTTTGCCTAATTAAGACAGGATTTCATAATCAAACCACTGTACAAACAGGTACCTAAAAGTATAGGTTTGTTTCTAATTTTAGGACGAATTCTTAACAGATTCCAAGGAATCAGCTCCACATGGGAGAAGGGCTCTGATAAATTTTCCTTCCTCATTGCTCAACTGCAAATGCCTGCTTTCCATCTTAGTTCCTACCACGTGATGGAGATGAGCATCTCCTATGGAAATCTCAAGTGTAATACTAAATTATGAAGTTTCTGATACCAGCATACCGTTTGAGTCTGAAACAGTGGTCACTCTAGGTCAGTGGTCGGCAAACTGCGGCCCCTTGAGTGTGGCTCTTCCACAAAATACCACGTGCGGGCGCACACATACAGTGCGATTGAAACTTGGTGGCCACACTCAAGGGGCCAAAGAGCCGCAGTTTGCCGACCACTGCTCTAGGTCATAAAACACGTATGCCAAAATATTCTTAAAGGTATTCATAGGAATCTAACAAATATCCAGATCAGAATGTTACCAGGCAAAAAGTAGGCTTCCCAATAATTCCTTCCACATACATTTTTCTCCCTAGGCACAGGACCATTTTTCAAGAATACCTGGCAGTTTTAAGTAGTGCTGTGAGTCCACAAACAACTCTACCATCACACAGCAAACAGATGCAGCAGCACATTTATGTCCATGAGTATTACACCACTATACAAGAAGGAAGCTGGCAAGATTGATTTGATACAAAATAATTTGATAATTTAGAGAAATGCAATAGTGATAAAAGAGGCATTAATCTGATGATATAAAGGAGTCTGCAGGAGACTGAAAAATGGCAAAAGAGGTACTTGGTAGTTGCCACTGCTAGCAACCTACCCGCACTCCCCACCCCACACAAATATGCATAATCTTTGAAAGCATCCAAGGGTGGGGCTGGAAGAATTTCTGTTCAGTAGTGTCATCTTCAGCCCATGCTTCTCCCTTCATGGCTCTGCCCTGTCAAGTGGAGGCCAAAGAGAAGCGACACACTCTAGGCCCACCTACAATCAGGTAAGCAGATGAGAAAACCCCCTTCTCCTACTGCTCTTAGAAAGGTGAGTAGACCTTGGCCCATGAGGTTTTGCTTTGTTTACAACAGAACAAAACATTGAATACTAAGCCAGTTTTAAGCTGTCTATCCGTAAACAGGACACACTTCTCAATATGATACCTCAATATATAATGCCTCCATAAGGTACGTGTAGGTGATACAGTACAAAGGTGAGGAGATAGAATCTTGATATTCAGGACCTTACTATTCTCCAGGAATGAGAAGATTCTGTTTCATACGTCAACCAGAGCAGAGCCTAGTAGCAAAACTCTGTAGGCCAGTTTAGCTTAAAAGTTCATTGAAAACGCCTCACCAGCCTGCCTGCTGTTGTTAGACGGCAATCACTGCTTGTGGTTGCCTCAGCAGGAGACTGTCTAAGGATGTGGTATGATGCAGACGTTCGTTCGCTGTCCATTTCAGCCACAACAGGGCTGCCAGGAGGAAATGACCACAAGGTTCTGAGAAACTGTTTTAAACACTGTTTGGAACAAAGTGGGGAATGCTAAGAAAACAGCTCTAACATGGCTACATACGAGTTGCTGGAAAGTACCTTGTTGGCTAACCTTGTCATTTCTGCCAGCACCTGGGCAAACCTTTTGAGATGTCAATCCACCACCTTCCACTCTGCCTCGAGCCTTTTCTGCCATAGATATGAGGCTCTGCACACATGTGCCTGCATGTCCTTATGTATTAAAATAGGTGCTCAGTCATAAAAGACCTTGCTCATCTACAATCTCAAAATTGCTGCAAATACTACTTCATGAACACAAAGATGTTGAAAAACCCAGTAGTGTTATGGTATCCTTGAGCCCGGATGGCATTCTCCTTTGAACTATGATATATACCAATATTCTCCCCTTGAATGCATAGACCAGGGAAGAGAACCCCAACTGCCACAATGGTGGTCACGACACTTTGACTTGGGGGCTTACTTTATTCATGTGGATCTGTTGCTGGTATTGCTTCTGCTTCTCCAAGAATTGCTGGTGTTGCTGCTGAATGACCAGCTGAGCCAATGTGCTCTGAGGCAGCGGTGCAGACTGGGTTCGATTCAGGGGTCTGTGACGGGGTAATTTGTGGGTGCCTCTAATGCCAGGTGAAATTCTCTCTTTTGCTGCCAATGGAGACTGGGGATGTAAGGGAACTCCACCTGAAAAAAAAGTATCCATGTATACATACACAATTTTGCTTAAGAAAACACAAGAATCTACAGAAAACAGATATAAAGGATACACAGGAAGAAAGCTAGGTTGGATGGGGTGAAGGCAGGAGTGCCAAAGCATTGAACAGGCATGCATCTGACCAATGACTCACCCGTACTCCACTCTGGTATGTGAAGGTTAAATAAGGTCAACCTTTTTTTTTTTTCATGGAGCTAGAAAAATAACTAAGGATTATAGCCTTTCCCACAGTACCAGGTATCAGGGAGACCTTGGTAAATGGTAAATCTTTTCAGTGTCTTGAGTTAAAAAGACATCACATTGCATCGCTGATAAAATAAAAGCCCCCATATGATCTCCAAATGGCGCCCTTGTTAATTACCAGCTACAAGAAGCTTTTGCTGTCGCATTTGTTCTTTCAATAGTAAATGCTGCAGGAGAGCCTGGTGGCTGCTGTTGGGCTTTCCCTCGAGAGCAACGTGGGGATGGCTGGAAGACGCCGGCATGCTGCCCCCATACTGCCCGGGCAGCGGAACGCCTTGCCTAAGTGTCTGGGCCTCGCACTTCTGTTTTTCTTTGAGTGAATTCGAAGCCTGTGTCAGGAAATAATAAAGATGTGAATCCTCTTTCATCCACGTGGCTCATTAGGTCTGTACATCACTAGCTTTTTTATTCCATACCCCATGGCACTCCCCCCCCCCCCCCCAAAAAAGACCCATCTTACCTATGGCTCAGTAGGGGAAATGGATAACAGCCATGTCTTTTAAACTAACTGAATTGACACAAGAGACATAAAAGTAGAGTTGAAGCATTGGAGACAATTGAGTATTGGGTATCATTGTTCTGAACTTAAAAAGATCTTTAACATTAAAAATGATGCTGCCTGGGGGGTGTGGCTCAGTGATTGAGTGTTGACCTATGAACCAGGAGGGTATGGTTTGATTCCCAGTCAGGGCACATGCCCGGGTTGCGGGTTCAATTCCCAGTAGGGGGCTTGCAAGAGGCAGCCAATCAATGATTCTCTCTCATCATTCGTGTTTCTATCTCTCTCTCTCCCTTCCTCTCTGAAATCATTAAAAAATATATTTTTAAAAAATGATGCTAATTTCAGGCTTAATAACTAGGAAGTTTATTTCTAAAATAGTTTAATATACTGATTAAGTACAAGGTATATTGTAAAAGTAAAGTTTATTGAAATTTCTAACCTAAGGACACATAACAGCCATTAAGAAGTTAGAGATAAAATGGTCTGTGATTTTGGAGTCTCAAGCAGAAGGGACAATTGGTCCTTTTTCTACTCCTCCTCTAATAAGTTCACAGAGCTGTAAGTTTCCAATATTCAATTTTTTAAATAAAATTCTTCAGGTAACTCAATGAGAGGTTGTAAAAAACATGCAGGAATCTGGTTTAAACATGTATTTTATATTAATTCATAACAGATCCCCAAATCTCTAAATATTGAAAATGACACTCCAGATACTTTCATTTAATAAAATAAACTACAAGTGGAATTATATCAAATAAAAACACTATTAAGAACTTGAAATGTATGATAACAGTAATAAGGCAATAATAATTATATCATCAATAGTAATAATGAATTATCCTAGTCAAATAATTTAATGAATGGTGGTCATGCGGGTATTACAAAAGCAGAAGTCTAATGCCTCAAAATTATGTGGCATGTTTCTTTTCAAAACTCATGTTTCATCTTTCAAAATTGCTGTGCACCAGGGGAGCAAAGCAATTTTCAGTGATGGAGAAATTAAAGGACAAAGAGGTAAATGGTTTGTCTTAGTCACACAGCAAGTCAACGCAATGTTTAATCTAGAAGTGATTCCTTCTCCTGGCCTCTTTTCCTTAAAAATTTCCCACTACTCAGTGGGGAAATGGAACGTTAGAGGTCCCTTTGCCAAAGCCTTGCTAAGCTTGAGAAATTAATTGTGATGGCCTCATCCACACCAAAATGGAAGCAAAGAAAAATGAAACTTCAATCCAAACCGCATTGGTTTACTCATCCAACGGCACCAAATTGTATTACCATCAAAACATTAAATGGTCTGGCTTTAGGACTGGGTTCTTTGAGAAAAAAATTCCCCCTGACCACATTAAAAGTGGTGTATGTTTGTGTTAGCTGATAGGACTGACGTAGAGCCTGCAAAGAGGAGTGGATATAAAATGCTTATTCATGTGTCATAAGTTTTTGTTTCAGTATTTGCTTATCATTGGAAGAGATAGGAAAAACAGGAATAGGAGAAAAACAATTTTTAGTAAGTGAAGATTTGAAAATATCCATGCATATTTAAGTTTTGTTTCATCCCTAACTCCCTTTTTATTTTTGCTAGGTCCAATTGTTTATAAATGCTTCGTGTGGAATTCTAAGAGTGTAATTGAATTTGGTATTTCTATGTTTTTCTTCTTCAATCCCCAGATATATAACAGCATCCAAATTTTGCATTCTCCTCACTTGTATAAGTGACTGTATCACATAAGGCAACATCCCACTCTATTAAAAATACCAAAAATATAAGGTGCACCTTAGACTGCTTTTATAATACGTATTGAGCCCAACCTTCAAATGTATCACTTTATAATGTCACTATAGGTGTGCTTGTACATTAGCATCCCATAAACAGGTCTTATATCCTGAAAACAAATTAGGTCACAAAATGATCCACTCTTTATATTATCCTGATCTGGGAATATTATAAAAGATGTGAATTTGACAAGTTGCATGCAGTGAAAGACTTGCTTCTAAAGATTGGCAAAATTGGTGCCAATGGTTAGAACCAATTTCTCTTCAAACTTAATGTATCACATCACCTTTGCATAAGCACAATTAATTTAATTTTCATACATTTCATAGACGAATTACTCTATGAAAAGCTTACAAATCTTTTACAATGACAAAAATATACATTATTTTAGGGAATACGTATAAAATAATTATTGTTGTCTTCTGCTAGTTGGACAATTACCTCCAAAAGATCCTATTTCAGTTGTCAGGACTTTTAAAGTAATTTCTTCGCTTTAAGTCTCCTGGGAAGAATTTAATATTGTTCTTAAAGAGGTTTTCCAGATACGTATTCTTCAGTATGATAGAGTCAGTAACATAAATTCTCAAAATAAAGTCATTCACCAAAAAATAAATTCCATAAACATATGTGCTGTGCTTTAGACAGAAGCTACACCTCAGCTCTGGCCGGGCGGAGTGCCAGGCCTGCTGTTTAGTGGCTCCGTGATCTTGGACTTTTAAACATTACTCGTCTCAGCTTCTTCTTTTGTAAAAATGTGGCTTGTAATCTCTGTTTCATGGGATGGTCGTGTGGAGCTAATAAAATAGCTGGAAAGTGCTGCTTTTTTTAAAGGCTATGAACCATTATACAAATGTGAGTTGTTATTTTTATATATTATTATGCAAACCAGTATAAATCTGTAATTTGAAATCTGACCGAACATCTTTGAACGACTCAGTAAACAGGGAAGGATAATGGCCTCTACCAAGCTTCCCTGAAGTCTAATCTAAATATACGAGAGTCCCCCTGTGAAGGCATCACCCGGGCTGCGCGAGGCTGCTCTGACTTACGTTGAGCTGGGCTGATACTGCTGGCAGCCCCAAGGTGATATTGGGTAAAGAGGGAGAGGTATAAAGACTTAGCAGGTTCATGGAATCTTCGTGAATCAGAATGCGTTGCTGTGAAACCATTTGCTATAAAGAAAAGATAAAGGGAAAAATAATGAAAGAGGAGTCTCAAAAGATTACAATACCACACATTTTACCGTGGAATGTTTAGATTTCAGACAACAGTTTCATTTTATCATATTTAGTCAAAATAATTCTAAGTATTTTGATCATTTATATTATGATTTCTGTATCCACATGTTATAAGTAAAAAAAAATCAGCCCTAGCCGGTTTGGCTCAGTGGATTGAGCATCGGCCTGCGGACTGAAGGGCCCCGGGTTCGATTCCAGTCAAGGGCACATGCCTGGGGTTGTGGGCTCGATTCTCAGGAAGGGATGTGCAGGAGGCAGCCAATCAATGGTTCTCTCTCATCATTGATGTTTCTATCTCTCTTTCCCTCTCCCTTCCTCTCTGAAATCAATAAAAATATATATTTTAAAAAATATCTCCAGTCCTTAGGTGAGGATTTAAAAAAAACCTGAATCAAAATCTTCCTCAGACATAATTACAAAATCTGAAGAAAGGGCTTCCATAGGTCATTTTGCAATATTCATTTTTATAATTCTAGCCTCATGGATAAAAATCAGTGTGTTTTTCATCAATCAGTAAAGAACAACAATAAAACTGAGTAATTCTTATGA
Organism: Myotis lucifugus; assembly: GCF_000147115.1. Lineage (NCBI taxonomy): Eukaryota > Metazoa > Chordata > Mammalia > Chiroptera > Vespertilionidae > Myotis > Myotis lucifugus. Next base: position 12,897,211 of record NW_005871063.1, on the reverse strand, counting down.
GTATATATACTCTTTTGTATTACTGAGTGACATATACATATATATGTATATAAAATCATTATCTTTAAATGGGTTAAACATCATTTTACTGATGGGAAAACTCACACAAGGAAATCTTAGATTAAATATCAGTATAAAGGACTTCCATAATAATTAATCATGTTTTAATATAAAATTTGTGAATAGACAACTGTGTAGTGCTTTTTTGATCATCCATATTTAGAAACGAAAGACAATGGTAAAGTGTTATTAATTCCCTGTACCACAATAGCCTTCATTTTCACTGAAATATGCTGCACATTTTGGCATCTCACTCCTCTTTTACAACAAATACCTTTTTTTAATACAATACTCAGAGTCATGTTTTCCCACATGTGGCCTAATATGGTTGCTTGAATTACATTTTCTGTTTAATTCTTGCCTCCCTCCCAGAACTCTTATACAAAAAGAGTTACAAAGGTCTTATTAGACTAAGGAACTCTGGCCTGAGATGGTCCCCCAGGGAACAACATCCCTGAAAAAGAATACTCCATGTAACAGTATGACACAGTGACTGCTTTCTTCCCAAACAAAAAGCATATGGGACTCCAATAATAGACCACCTCCAAGAGGGATATTGCACACACGGGCTTTGACTAAAGTAAATATAATAACTTGTCAAGCATGTTTGGGGGAGCTGTAGATTTTCCCCTGGACAAACCTGGGATATCAATTAACTGGGGGAAATATCATGTGCTCATACAATGCGACCTCAGACTGTCATTGAAGAGTGATGCGCCACCAAAACACAGGATGTTATTCCAAAACATCACCTCAATCAGGCGTTTGTTTGGAGATGAGTCATAGCCTTAGGATCATAAAGGCAGAAGGTTAAATGTGGATTTTTCTCATTCCAACTTGAAATTCCAAGCTAACTCCGATTTTGTTTTGTTTTTTTTTCTCTAAAGAACAAATCAGATATTTGTGCATGAAAATCTAGAGGTATACTGAAACTTTTAACATCATGTTGGCTTTATATGTAACCCTTTTCAAGGTTGTCTAAAATGCTACTGCATGAAGATGGTTGGAAAGGAGTTCCTCACTGCAATGTGCGAGATTGCAATTTTATTTTAGGGGTTATGAGAAACATCTGTGTATTTGCTCTAATTAAAATGGTAAGCTGCTATTGTGCTTACACTAATATTCTTTTAACATAAATTTTAAGTATAAAGTAGATACCTGAACAAGAACAGAAAGAATGAATGAGGAAGTAAAAATGTTAACTAGCTCACTGACAGCATGTGGTAATCTATATATATAAAACCCTGATATGCAAATAGACTGAACAGAACAACCAAATAACCGGTCACTATGATATGTGCTGACCACCAGGGGGCGCATGCAGAACATGATGGGCATCAGTAGCAGGCAGCAGAGCTCAGAACATGGCGGGCGCTGGCCATGGCAGGATGGTGGAGCAGGTGAGTAGGGGCGCCCGACCAAGGCGGGGCACCAGTCACTGTCACTGAGGCGAGCCCCTGGTGGTTACTGAAAATTCTTTGCTCCTGTGAGCTTCAGTCCTGCCTGGAGCTCGCACCTGCTGCTGGCGCTGGTCCCATCACTCGGAGCCATCAGTGGGTGCGAGCAGCAGCTGCCGGCCCGATCACCCCTGAGGGCTTCTCCACCTCCCCCTGCTCCTGAGAGGTGGTCAGGGCAGCAGCTACCTCTTGGACTCGCTGCTGGCGCCAGCCCCAATTGCTCTGACGCGAGTGGGAGCAGCGGCAGTGGCAGGAGCGGGGTTGCTGGCAGAGAGGGGACCAAGGGCCATGGCGGGAGGGGCTGGGCGGGGGCATGGAGGATGGGCCGAGACCCGCCCCTGTGGGCCCACCGATCCTTTCAAGGTGCACAAATTCGTGCATTGGGCCCCTAGTTCATAATAAATTGTTATCTGTATTCATACAAGATAAATAAACATGGAAAATGATGTAGAATGATGTATAATATTCACTCCAGGTCCTATCTGCTTCCCTCAGCACTAAGACTTAATGTGCACCATGGGAAGGACAGAAAAATATATCACAGACCTCACAAGGCTGTTATCTTTGTTTCCCAGATAGAACTTCTGTGATACCCTCCCATGCATCCCAGGATGCAAAAGTAAAATGGAAAAGTATTCTTCTCAGATGGAATGATGGAAGTGGCACACGGCTACCCACGCTAAGGGGAACGAATTTCAGACCCCTGTAGTTTCACATCAAAATGTGAGTGTGCCCATTTCCTACCATAGGGTATTGATTCTCAGCACCTAGCACGTGCCAAGCCCTGTGCCAGGGTTTGTTTTTGGATGATAAGCTATTTTTTCCTGAGGCATTCTCCAGCTACCATTGTGCTCATGTTATAGATGAAGAAACTGAGTGATCTCTCCAATTCTGGTTCCTAGTGGGATTGGTAATAAAACTTTAGAACTGATCCAGATGACATGACTTTTTGTCAGGTCTGCTGCAGAAGCTATCCACCACTCTGCAGCATTACTGAAGGATAAGGAATCTGGTAAAAAAAAAAAAGTATGGAGAAGAGGGAAACTTTAGAGAAGAAAAGGAAGCAAAATCAGGCCTGAAGCTTATGGAAAAGAATAAAAGTGTCCAGCTGACCTGGCCATGAGAAGAAAGCAAAAGACCTGGTATCACTATGGATGCAAGTCTCCCAAGTTTACAAGGGAGAACTGCTACTTGTCAGTTCTGCCCACAGAGACGGTGAACTTCAGAAAATAGGATGTGACTTACTTTTTTTCCCTTTGATTACAGATAAGGAAACAGGCAGAGCATTTATGTCGACTTCCAATGGCTAACATTGCAAATGACTTAACAGACCTGAAAAATGCTTTCCCCAAATTATCTTCTTTAATTATAACTTTCCTCAATTTGGCTTTTTGATGGGAGCAGTCTATCAGTTCCAGGTTCATGGATCTTAATTAAGAACCTGGAGCTGTAATCTACACAGCTCAGAGGGCAGACACACTTGAAAGCCAGGAAAACAGGTGGCGAGAGGTGCCATTTCACGCAAACAAGGAAGGATCCTGCCCAGGATTCTTGTGAGGCTGGATGGTTACTCCAGCTTAGCTCTGTGCTGAGCTCACAAGTGCTTTCAGGCAAAACCAGGATTTTTCCAGCAAGTGGTTTTGAAACAGATCCAGCCCTTAAATCAGTGCTGTGTTAGGAAGCCAGTGTTTCACATCTTAGAATGTGGGGACGATGGTTTTAATCTAAAAAAATCTTCAGGACCAGAAATGCTTGCTGCAGTTAGACCAAGTGAAAACATTAAATATATACATGGATATCACTTAACAGTCACAAAGCAATTAACGAGTATCAATTAGATGAATGGTGTGGTACAGGCGGTGGGCATACAAAGAAGTCCTATAGCACCTAGATGTCCTATACCACCTAAGTTCACATGCTCTTCAGGTGCACGGAGAAGTGGAGAACTAATGCTAAAGGCCTGTAAGCATTACCATGGCGGGAGCAGGGTTAAAGACTGAAGTGGCACAGAGCAGGGTGTTGGTTTTAAACCAGGCTTTGATGGGTAACGAGCATTTCACCAGAAAGAGCATGATCCTGAGAAGAGGGATATGACTGAGCCAGGTGTCGGGGCAGGGGAGGTCTCCTCACATTTTAATAATGATCTTCAACATTTAATTACTTTTCTCACCAGCACGGTGATTGGAAGCCTACCTTATGGACAACATCTGCAATCCACGTAAATGAAATACACATAAACAGAAAATAAGGCAAAGAAGTCAACAGATGACTCTTGACAACACTGGTTACGTAAATAATAAGAAGCTCATAGAAAAAGTGGATGAAGAGTTTTCAGTTTGCTGCGCATTCAAAATGACCTACAAAATGCATGAGCTTTAGAAAAAGAACATTCTTATCTAGAGTTCTGGTGAGAAATGGTCAGGCCCAGTGAAAAGAAGTATATGCTGAGCGTCTTGCATTTGAGCTCTACCCCTCACTGGCTTTTAACTCTGGGCAGCTGCCTACCTACCTTGGACATCAGACCCTGCAGTCTACGACGGAGGCATCTCTGACTAGTCTATCAGATAATGTCAGTGTCTATTAGAATAGCATGCAGGCATAACCCATGGACACAAACAATAGTGCTGTGAAGGCCAGGGGAAGGGCTGAGGAAGGGGTTAAGGGAGGGGGGCACCTGTAATACTTTCTACAATAAAGATCAATTAAAATACACACAAAAGAATAGCTTCCATGAAGATGTCTGTTTTGTCTTTAAAAGGTCCCAACCCCCAAATCTAAACTATCTAAAAAGAAGATACCACATTAAAAACAAACAAATCTCCTAATCTTTCAATGTTTGCTTATGGCTTTCACATTATTTCTCCTCTCCTTTCAGACAGCTGATAGAAAAATGAAATAAGCAGTGAAAAAAAAAATCTCTAAATTTTTATTTTGACTGAAGAATATATTACTATAAAATGGTTTGAAGACCAAAAAGAAATTATCATTTAACAAGACTTCCTTTGCATTTAAAAGGTCTTGCTTTACAATGTTGACTCATGTTATTCCTAGAAAAAGATTCATTTGTCATAGCAACCTCTTTTCCCCCAGGGGGAGAAAGCGGGTTTTCATGCCCTGCCATCTAAAACCATAGCCCTACACCCACTCAGGAGGGAGCATAACATTTACAACAAATGTCACAACAATGATTATGAAGCCATAGGCAGATGAGTCATGTGAGAACAGCCATTTCCGATGATTTTAAAGTCCTTAACCTTATTATTAGAATCCTTTTAAAAAATCGTTTGTATCTTAGTGGAAAAAATTATTTAAAAAATAGCACAGCAGAGCCAGCCACTAATGTTCAACTAGAAATAAACCAGCTGCTTGGCTACTGTTACAACAGCTATCAAATAAATCCACGAAACTAAAATAATGGTGTTGAGATTCGTGGAAACATATTTGAACCCACAAGCCCGCCGTATTAACAATAAAGTAACTAGATAGGTAAAGACATCTCTGACTGGAGTTGGGAATAGAAACTCCTTAGGTTTCAGCTCCCCAGCCACGTGTTCCAATGCGTAAAGGAAGTAGCTCCAACCATCTGAGTTTGGACTGAGCATATGTAAGAAAGAGAAGACATGGAGCAGAAGTGGTCAGAGCAGACGGAGGCCCATTCACACACGCGATGTGCTGGCTGGAAGACAAACATGCTAATGAGTTTTCCCTATGAGGCATCAGTGCTGATAACAACAACAACAAATGAACTTTCGCCCACTTACAATGTACCACCTGCCTGGCAAACACTGATTCCGCCCAACAAGCCTTGGGGGTAGGTGTGACTACCTTTCACTAGACCTGAGATCCAGGCCAAGTTTAAGGACTTAACCAATGACAACAAAGTAGTTGGTTTCCTGAGGAGGTTCCCAAGAAGCCTTCTGAAAGGAAGACCAGTCCACATGAATTCGCGGTTCTGTCCCCTTATTCTGGACTTATGAGTCAATTCTCCTCCGACTTGTGCCTTAACCTTTACCTAAATTATGCAGCACATGTGAATTACAAGGCAGAAAATTGAGAAACAGGCTTACTTTCCTCGTTCCCAAGGAGAAGGGGATAGAATCCCTTTCATTTACATGGGCTCTGAAGAATGAGGTGACACGCTTTTCTACTCACAGGACACAGAATAAAGAATTCATTCACACGTGTACTGTTAAACTATTTTCAAAGAAAAACTCACCCCTGGTACTTAAGCAACTTACACTATTTTGTAAATGGTGAGGTACGCAACTCACTTGAGTTTTGCAAGTGTAGTTAATGCTATTAATTTTTCGGACCTCCAACATTGGTTGATATAAAATTATATGTTATTATTAATCTTAGACTATGTCTTTAAAAATCATACTAAGTTCAAAATGGTTGTTAATCAAGAATTGACTGAACATATTTTGTTCATCTCTTCTTCAGCTTAAGTGGAAGCTTTCAGTGTAACAAAGATATTAATTGGCTGAGAGTCTGAGCTTGACTTGTGTTTGTCTCCTCACCTTTCCAGGATGAGTTACATTACAGACCCCTGTAAACGCAACGCAGCAGAAAACCACATGTTAGCCATCAGGGTGGAATTTTTTGTTCTGGGCCACGGAGAGGCTACCCATCAGGGTAGAAAGGTCTGCCCACCTGGCCTTTTGGTTCATAGTTCAGGCACACAATTAATTCATTATGGGGTAAGTCACTACTTGCTTTTGAACTAGTCTTTCCAGCTTTGGAAGTGAATGTCCTGGCACTGACCTGAAGAAATACCTCTGCTCCTTCACACTGCACTAAATCACATTTCCTTCTGGTTTGGTTTTTATTTGTTTTTGTGGTTTTTATTTTTTGTGGGATTTTTTTTAAAACAATGGGGGTGGAAGGAAAGTTTCTAGTGACAGAAGATGTTCAACAATTAGCTGAAATTCTAGGGTATCTAAACAAATATTAGTGACAGTCAACCTTTTAGGAATATAAAAAGGACAAAAATAATATAAGCAAATTCCTTTCCTTTACTAATACATTCTCCACTGTACCTATTTTGGAATTTAAAGATAGGATCATGAAAAGCTTGAAGGAAAGAGGAAACTCTCACCTTTTCCATGTGTTTCCAATCTCGTGAGTATATAATATTTCTTGGTGGTTCCTTCATGTGGTACAAAGTCCTACACGTACATAGGTGTTTATAATGGATGAATATATGCATCGTCCTCTTTAGTAACTGACCGTGTCACTAACCCCTTCTCCCCTCCTGGGAGTTAACCGCCATGCTAAACCTTGTGTTCATCACTCCCTTGCCTTTTTAAAATATACTGTTACTGCATATGGTTTCCTGATCAAAATGCCATGCTGCTGCTTCTGAACCTATAAAACACTGCCATGCTGGGAAGTGCTCTTCTGCACCTTTTCGCACCAACAATGCATTTCTGGGACTCACACATGCTGTCGAATGTAGTTTACTGTGTCATTTTTCTTTTCCCAAGGGCAAATTCATCCAGAGCCAAACCCTTTAGAACCTTTCAGTATTCCAGCTATTACCGACAAACACATTCTTTAAAATGACAACCGATGGAAATCTAACATTCTTAAGAAATAATTGTTACCAAGTTGTTCTTTTCCTGTAAATGGACTAAAGCGTTGCTGAAAACTGACCAATCCTGGAGATATAATTGCACTAACAAATACAATACCTATAACCAAAAGTCCAAAAATCCCACTTACATCTACGGCTACAAAGATATGTGAGGTATTTATTCCATCAGGCATTATGTTTTAGTTAAGATAACAAAAAAGGGAATGAAGAGCCACAGTATAGTAAGAAACAAGAAACAGATCAAGGGCCTGGAGAGAATGTAGAGGCCAGAATTTTTATTCTTCAATTAGTTCAACAATGGTTACAAGCAAGACAGTACCTATATACTCTACCCATTTTTCTCGGAAAATTGAGGGACATTTTTGAAATTTAGGATAAATGTATATTTCCCTAGAAAGGATTTATGTTTTCTTTTTTCCAGAAACTCAGGGGAACTCCAAATCTGGGGCACTTTAAACCAAATTAACAGTTTGAGGTTCTGTAAATTTGGGTTATAACTCTATGCAAGGACTAGCTTTGGTTACAATTTCTAAGGGAAAGATTCTGCACCACTGTGGTCCCCATCAGGACACGTCTGGGGGTGGGGTTGTCAATGTTGCATAGATATGGGCCTTTGGGACCCCGGCTTAAGGTTTGGAGGGTCTCCTATTGCATTATCCTCCTCGGTCAGTATTGGCCTTTTCTTTCTATCTCCTGAGTTTTGTGAGGCCCGAAAACTAAAACCCAAGTACACATGTGTCCTAGGAGCACATGTGACCTCATTGGCTTCAGCCCTTTGCTTCCATGGATACACTCTGGGTTTCTGCTTTCAATTATATTTTAGTCAAATAATTTAGAAATAATTTATTATAAATCTGTGTACATGTGTGTGTGAGTGTGTGTGTAAGAGACACAGATTGTGGCATAAGATACAGAAGACATTTCTGTCAGTCACGCTCACTGTCCCAAATCAACAGAACTGTCGTGGGAGACAGTGAAGTGAGCTTCCTGCAAGTAGAAGTGTTCTAGTAGAAGTTTCATAATTACATATCAGGGAAGCTATACAGGTGATCCAAGAATCAGATATTTGATGAGTCTATTTCAGCCTCAAGTTACCATGACTCTATAAAATACAAGGGAAGAAGCATGTCACAGTTATAAATGAGAAGTTATCGCACCAGCTTTTCCTGTATAAAGCAATGCACGGGAAGGAGGCATTACAATGACAGAAAAGAAAAACAGAGAGTGTCAATCAATTGACAGCAACTTCAACACAGCTGATTCCACAAGAGCAGCTATTTCTAGGCTATTGCCTTTGCTTAGCCTAATACAGAAACTCCATAGACAAATTCTTGCTGACTCCTGACTTACTTTCCTCTTTTCTTATTAGCACTGGTTTCAATAAATTTTTCATTGAAAAACAAATGTTAATACACTTGATTGGATACAATCACAAAAAAACATGAGTATGTGTTATTTTAGACCAATTTTCTTTAATATTTCATTCTTCAAGGACAAAGCCCATAACTTATTGATCTTTATATCCTCCTTGCCAGGTAAAGTGACTGGCACATAGTAGGTCCTCAATAAGTGTTTGCTCAGTGGAGCACATTTTTACATTGTTCTTCAACTATAATATTCCAATTCTTTAAATTTCTCTTTAGGTTAAATGAATAAAACTTACTTTGCTATGCTGTTCTTCTTTGAGGTTTGCATGAGGTTGCTCTTATACTTACTGATAGGTCCACTCCCATAAAAATAACCAAGATCCAAGCAGAAGGACTACTGAGCTGCTCAACTTCTGGGAAGCGCATACTCAGCATCGTTGCGTGTGCAAGAATGACATTTCAATATTTCAAATCTGATTGTGTCCAAACTTTGTAAATAAGGTCAAGTTTACTCAATTCCACATTTTATAAATTTATAAGAAAAGGCACTAAGAACAGGTGGCTTTAATCTTCCATTCAGAAATGTCACTTTGTTTTCAGGAGCTTATCAAGGAAGATCTAACTTTTGGATGAACCAAAATAATAAGAGTCTTACCTCCGCATGAGGAGTCGGTGGCAGAACCGAAGTCTCATTTTCAGTGACATTTCCAGTTGGGCCATTGTTTGGGGAACTGGGACCCGACCCAGGAGAACTGCTACTGACTGAGGATTCTGAAAAACATTCGGATGCACCAATTTATTCACGAAAAACATAAAAACGGAACTTTAGTTATACTCTAAAAAGAATACAGCCTTGAACCTTGTTTTTATCCCCTAACAGAAGGACAAGCACCATTTTGGTAAATAAAAAGAATGGTGACACATTTGTGAATATTTCACCTAAGTTTGTGGGCTTATCCCTAGTCTCTTTCCCTTGCAAAAACATTTAATATTGTGACATCCACTATCACTACATGAAAGTTATATTTCTTGCCTTTACCTCTCATAAATTTCAGCCTGAATCCTTTTGGGATGCTGGGCATTTTAAATCTATGTTTATACATGAATCAAATTCAAGGTATTCCAGTATTAGATGTGTTCTGCTTATCTCTGCTTACCACCACCCTTAGAGTCATTCTCACTTCCTTCTTTACCCCCAAACTAATCAGTTACTAGGTTAGTTCTATTTGTTCTTTACATGTTCTCTCCTCTACTTCTGACTACCATCGGTTCGATTTAAGCCCTCAACCTTCATTATTCTCTCAGGGACTGTAGAAAAGTCTGCTAATATTTCTGAGTCACTACAGTAGCCTCTTGAAACTTTCCCCTAAACTGTTGCCAGTGAGATGGGTCATAGTGAGACAAGTTTTCCCACGTGCCTGTCCACCAATAAAGCTCTGAGGCTGTCCAACAGTTTAGAAGTTTATCTGCAATGGAAAACAAACTGGATCTGGGAGACACAGATTCAGAGGGATAACCGACCTGTGCCCCAGGGAAGACAAAGATAGCTAGAGCTTATAAAGGCAAAAACCACACGCTGGAACCAAAGAAACTATTCCTATTGGCTACTTAACATGGTGTGGCGCTGGTTCAGGAAGGTTTGGTCAGGTCCAGGTGATGAAACTCTAAGGTAAGAGGGAAAGGGACAAGTTCCAGAATGTACTTCTAAAGCAACACGAAAGTCCAAAATCCAAACCTCATCTGGGTGCAAAGATGTATAAGTATGACCTCCCTAATGACCTTCAGACTCCATTTGACATCCCCCTGCTTCCAAATGGAACTTACCATGACTTTCTGTTATTGTCCTTCCTGTGCTCTACGCTCAAATTTAAATCACCTACTCTGCATCAAGTGCCCCATTTCATGCTTTTCATTCACCTTCTCCTCCACTTGTTTCATTGCAGGCCCAATCCCACCTCAAAGATCAAAGCCTGGCTCATACACCATCTGTCCGCCAGGGAACAGGAGCTCCCAACCTGTGGACAATATTTTCCTGTCCTCCCTTGGAACACCCCTGAATTTCAACTTTCTTTTATCAAGATTTCTCTACTGAGAGGCGCCATGCCAAAGGAAAGAAGGTGAGATGGACGACAGAATTCTGATCCTGCCACCTATTTACTGTGGGATTTCATCAAGTCTTGGGTATCATAAAATTCTTAAACATATCTTGCTCACTACCTTTCTGTCTGTATATCTTGCATACATTCTGATCAATCTTGTTTTTTTTTTTAACCTCTGCACGTTTTTAAAAAATCCTCCTAGAAGCTTCTTTTCCACCCCCAGACTCCTAATTCCTGTCTTTCCGGTATGACTAGTACTGACTTTTCCTTGATGTGTCACTTCCATACCCTGCCTTTAAAAAAAACAACTATTGCCTTAAACATTCTGTCTTGTCAATTTAAAAGATCTTATTTATAAGATCTTATGTGATGTTTAGACAGAAGGATTTCCTTATGTAGAATCACTGTGAAAAGCACTACAATGGAAGGCAACACATATTGGAACAGGATTCTACAACTTCCCACTGGAAAAGGTCTGGGAGGAGATGTAGCAACTGACTTTCTGGGAACAATGAGAAAAAAATCTCATAAAAGATATTGCAGCAAGGACTTAACTAAGAGTAGTTCAGGAAATGGGACAATGAGAAGGGGGGAGTGGGAGAGAGGGCACCATGGGCACAGGGATGTGCTAAGGCCTAGAACTGAAAAATAACATGGCCTGGGTAGGGAGAAGGGCAGAAAACCTGAGTTTGGAACAGAGGAAGGTGGCAAGTGGTTCCATGTCAGCTACTGGGAGGAAAGAGGTGGTATGGGTGTCAGATAGCAGCCTATGCACTGGAGAAGAGATACAGAGGTGAGCGCCAAAAAGCAAGAGCAATTTAACTGCTATGATGCTATGCTACTCTCTGACCAGACAGCAAAATAATTAGCATTAAGATCCAAACAGAGCTCACCCAAATGACACGAAAGCTGGCAGAGAAAGGACAAGGAAGACAAGTGAAGAAAGCTGTGTGTCCTGTAATTCACATTCTCCAAACACATTTAGAGCAAGTACAACAAACCTGTTAAAATATCTACTGAAGCCGCACCAGTCCTCGTTCATTGACTAGAAATGTGTGTCTAATAAATGCACAGGCCTCTTTCTGAATACACATTATTATTCTCAGATGAAAAGGGGAGTCATTACCTCTCAAAATTAGGAAGAGAAAAACATGACATTTCAAAAGAAAATAAACTCGAGTAAACACTAGCAAATGGGAACCCTTATAAATGAGAATTAGTCATAACTCTGATAGGCATTAAGCTAAATTTCACTGCAATTTGTTAAAAAAAGATGTGACTGTAGAGAAAGGGTTATGATAAAGAAAAGAGATTAAGAGGAAAGTAAAAAAGAACATTGGTATAAATAAATATGACCTTACATAATAAAAATTTAAAGTTAAAAAAAGCAATTTATATGGTTTTCTATTTACATCAAGGTTTTCTGTTATGAGGGAGTCTGCCCTCTCCAGTTAGAAAAACCACCTATATTTATTTATATTTGACAATTAATATGTTGATTATTCTTTGTATTCATTAAAGCACTGCTTCACTCCCCAACTCTCCAACCACACCAAGGACCTCTATTATGAAAACTTAAGTTTTTTACTTGAAAAAAAGTCTATTAACTCTTAGTTTAGAATCCAATTAATCTAAATTAGTGATTGTATTGTATAGTGTAAAAAATATAAACTCTAGTCAAAATAATTTTTCTTTCTTTATTTAATATTTCTTATCCCTCAAGGAAAAAATTTCCCAACTAATACTTTTCTTCAGATAAACATATTAATCTGTCAGGATTTAATAGAAGACTAAACTTTTTCTCCCTAAACAACCCGTCAAACTAATAAATTGCATTAGTATCCTCTATATATATTGTCTCCCCAGAGTAGACATCACCATTGGCAAAGGAGATACAGAAAATGCTTTTTAGAAATCTGATAATAGAATCTGGTCTTGGAGAAATAATACAGCAACTGATTACATTTGTATAAGCACAATTTTCCTTGAGAATGAAGAAAAATAGTTGTAGATTACCACTTCTTTATTGATGCAACTGAAGGGAATGACCAGCCATAATGCATAGCTCTAAGTAGGTACTCACCAAACAGTAGTTGGTATTATTGTTTTGGCTAGCCTTTTTGGTTCTTGTATCCCTAGGTTTTCTCTAATTTCAGACCAGGTACAACTGGGACTAGAGGGCTTTGTAAGACATCAGGTTGAATTTCCTAACCTGTTCACCCCACTACTAACTGGGCAGCTAAAAAAATAAGAACTCTTCCATTTGAGACTAGTGAAAATGACAGATTCTTTCCCTTCATAAAAGGCAATATATCCCCCTCCTGCCATAAGTCCCAGTTCACTAGTAAACACATAAAGTCATTTATGAGTTCTGTAAATTTGTTGAAAAGTCAAGGTTTGCTGTTCCACGTAGTTTAATTTTCCCAGATGTATTTCGTACATTCATGTCTGAGTATGGGGAAGTGTTCTTCTCCGACCTCCCTCTGCTCATTTCTCATCAAATTTCATTAAAAGTTATATCCTCCTGGTTGGCATTCCCCGAATGGACTGCCTGTTTCTGAAAAGATTAAGGTGAGCTTTGGCTTCCCTAGTTATGCCTAGATTGACACATTTTTCTGTTTTTCATTCATTTCCTGTTTAACACAGTTGGTGAATACTGAACTACTAGTGAATTTTCAATATAATCTTGTTTCAAGAAATGTTTCTCCTCAAAATAACTTTCAATATGCAACAGGCATATTTATTCTAAACTTTTCTTTTTCATTCCTACCACCAGCATTTTTTTTAGTGTGTGTCTGCCCAGTCCTCAATTACCTGTCACCTCAAACATTCGCTTCTTGAATGAAGTGACAACATTTCCATCCTTCCGCCTGAGTAAGGGGCTGCTTCTCCTCTCTGCCACTTTCTGTTTTAACCTGGACCGCACCTTCAAGTTGGGCTCAGAGGCTGGGGATTGAGACAAAGAAAATAGATAAAAATTAAAAATAGAGAGCCAGTTGCTCCTGTGTATAAACAGTGGCTCCCCCTTTTTTTTAGTCCCTTGTCACCTCAAATTAAAACCCAAAGCATGTAAACAAGGCATTGACCTTGAATTAAACAGACAAATATAATACTTATTTTTATGAGATGTGTGAAATGCTTTTATACTTCTCTAAATGTAAAGTGGAAAAGGAGTTACAACATTAGTTTTGTATTTATTTTATCTAACAGAATTGAATTGTTAGCAGGAAACTTAATCACTAAATATGTTTGGCTCAGAGTAAGATTTATTATCCTTCTGTGTCAGCCCTTCTAATTTTCTCAAGGGTGAAACTCAATAACCACAAAAACAGTGCCCTAATGTGATTTCAGGGACTCTGGCCTGACTTCTGCTAGTAAGAAGACACCTCAGTAGCATATAATTTATGTCTCATTCTGACCACTTTAAATAAAACTTTCTGTACATTGAGGATACAATGAATTAGAAAGGAAGGGTGGCCAAGTGTTAGAGTTAAAAAGTTATGAGTTAGGTTATATGTTCTGAAATACAAATGCACATTATTCATATATATGTTGTTATTTCTTTGGTTAAACTATTTAAAATAGCGATACTTTATAATTAGTCATGATTTATTGTGTTTTTAAGTAATTATCTTTTAGAAAAATGGAAACATTGGATTGAATTTCTGGGTAGTAGAAATCAATGATGATGATGGTGGTGGTGGTGGTGGTAGTGGTGGTGATGATGATGATGGAAAAGACATTTCTGATGTTAGCTAACTTTTATATAATGATTTCTACATTATATATTTATATAAAATTTATATAGTGATTCCTATGTTCCACTGATTTATATTGTGATAGCTAACATTTATATAATGACTTCTGATTATAGCTAAATTTTATATAATGATTGATTTCTATGACAAACTGTTCTAAGCACTTTGTCAATATTAACTTGTTTAAGCATAAAAAATCCATATGGCATAGACTCTATTTATACCTTGATTATATATCAGTGTGAAAACAAAACACAGAGAGAGGGTAAGTAACTTGCCCAAGGTCATAGATAAACTGGGGTGAAGCCGGAAGTTGTATCAGGTAGTCTAGCTCAAGTCCAGTCTTCTAACTACTGATAATACTGCTCCTCCACCTTAAGTCCGAATACCATAAAAAATATAAAAACTGCTTTTCCAAAGCATTGTTAATCATCTGTACCAGACACAATGTTATAATTTAGCCAGATTTTTTGACCTGTGAGAATGCTTTCTTGGAAGGAATTTTGTGTTGTACCGACTACAAATAGTATCACAGGTGGAACTTAAAAGTTTATTTATCTCTTTATTTATTTTGCTCTTAGACTTTAAATATTTCTACTTAAGTTTTTATCTTTGTTCTCTCCCTCCCCTCAATGCTCCCCTCCCACCGCACCACCTCTCTGCAGTTTCTCCTTGAACCGAGAACCCATGCATTCTAGGTTTTCTTGGAACTGGCTAATGAAATAAGAATCTGAAAGAAATATTCAGTTGCAAAAAATAAAACAAGTTAAATTTTTTGTGTGTTCTACAACTGATTTTGTGCCTGAAAATATTGAAAAAAGTAAAAAAATGGGGTCCTGAAAATATTGTACAAGTAGAAAATGGGGAGAGGGAAGAAATGAGGATCGAGAACAAAAAGCTCAATGACTGCACCCCTAAAATTTATCACTTTCTGGGCCCCCCACACTGTATTAATTTACTTAGACTTTTTCTTTAAATATTTATTTTAAAATTCCCCTAATCACACCAATTTTGCCTCTGAAAAGCTAAACCAATAAAGAGGAATCCCTAACTAAATGGATATGTAGAACAAATATCAGATTCTGAGACTTGGATCTAGGCATGATTTTATGATGCACCCTAATGGATTAAACTATAGGTTACCTGCCCAGAGGGAGTAAATCAATTGATTAACCACTTCAAAAGGTGGAGCAGAAAAGGCATTGTGTTTTCAGTGGAAACACGTGGAGTTGAGTCCACATGACACCACTTCCCAGCTGTGGGGTTGTCAGTGAGATTCCAGTGCTTTCTGAGTCTGACTCTTCATTGTGAAACATAGAAGTCTAACACCTTCCTTATTTCACAGGGATGTGACCATCTGATTGGATACCTGAGCTCATGGAGGCTGAATTCTAGGGTTGGATCAGTCTAGTCCTTTGCTGGTGGGATTCAATTCTTTCATTGGTGTTCAATTTACTGGTAGGACTGGCTAGTGATCCAAAGATTGAGGAGGAGAGAGGGGCCAGGATGTCCTCTGCTCTCTCCTCTACAAGTGCTGCATCAGCTTTGTCTCCTCTGCATTCATCTCCCTCTGGAAGCCTCTGATCCCCGGCTCCACCTTGCCCAGCACTCCAGGTATATTGTTTCCTCTCCTTGCTTCTTCAATCCCAGGGGAGGGAATTATTGCTATTATTGCTTCCTGTTATTTTCTGCGTGCCTCAACATCCCTAAGCATCCTAAGTCTATGATCCATACTGTGTAGGTTCTGTTTCCTGCCAAGACTCTGATTAACACAGTCTTACATATTTTGCAAAGTTTTTATAGAATCAAATGAAATACTATCTAGTAGAAGATAAACTAGTCAATCAGAGAAGATTTTTGACACCAAGGGACATTGCTAGTATGGGGAGTTGCTCCTGGAATCTAGTGGACAGAGGCCAGGAATCTTTCTAAATACCCCACAATGCACAGGGTAGCCCTCATGACAAAGAATTATCCAGAGCCAAATGTCAATATTGCCAAGTGTGAGAAATCCTGGGGTAAGCAATCATTAAATAGCAGTTGTTAACAATTGTCCTTCACAGGGATGATCAAATGAGATGATATCTGTTAGAGATTGAGATTCTCAAAGAGGATGCAGAGCACAGTAAGGGAAGAAAGTGAAGATGATCAGAAATCAGGAGTGCCATAGGTAGCTTGAAAATACAAAATATTTCAATACATTTTGTACTTAGAAATTTACTTTAAAATATCTGTAAAACTACTTATTTCTAAAGAAAGCAAAGTCAGTCAACTTCTGTTGGTTATGGAGCTATACAGAAAAATGGAATTTCTCAATTTGAAATGATAATATTTGAGGCATTGTGATTTTTTTCTCTCTATCAATTGAGGACAAGGATTTTTTAATACTAGGAATGATTGGTATTCCATAAAGTTCAACATAAATTAATGTTCTTAAAATATACTGTATGCAATTTTTCTAAGTAAAGGTCCGTATCCATTGGTTTTAGCAAACATGTTTGCCTATATTTCAATACTGGTTTTGAGTCACAGTAGATATCAGTTTGCCAGTGGTGAGGGCAAAGTCTGGGATGATAGATAACCATCATTTAGTCCTTACAATGCTTTATAAACTCAGTCCTAACATTTCAGAAGCCCGCCCACCAAAGCTCAGCATGATATACACCCAAGCAGAAGAATTAATGGCCTATTGTGCTGACTCAGTTTGCAGTTAAAGTTAATTCCATTTTTCTTAATGCTCTGGTCTCCCTAAAGTCTGAAGATTTCCATTCCAGTGACTTCCTAATGGAATGCAAATCCTCAAGAGCCCCAAAAGAGATCAGTAACTGGGGAGACATTCTGCTTGTATTTGAACGTATTTCATGCCTAGTTGCACTAATTGCATTTCTAATTTTACCCCACACCCATCACTCTCTGCATCTCAATTAATCACAGAAACAGAAGCAAAGCTTTTTAGTGTGTGTGCCCATCTAAATGCATTTGTCTGCTGAGATGGAAACCTTGCATGAAAAATTGATTATTATTTAAATAAAACAATCAATATTAAAATAAAGAGGACAGAACAAAAAATGTTTTTCTCTTTTTACTTAAAAGAAAAAAAATAAGTGAACAAAAGGAAACAGAAGAAATGCTTCCGTTTCATAAAGTAAATTTATTTCAAATCTTTTCTTCTCATACGGATTTCCATGGTAGAGAATGATCTTCGTTGTGACGTTATGAGAACAAACAATAGCAAATGATTAGTAAAGTTAAGTAGCAGAATCACAGCTTAAAAAATCTGGATTCCAAGGCACAGTAAAGTGACAAGACCCAGACTTTTCCTTTCCCTGAGATTGGAGTGTGTGTGTTTCGTTTTCACACATGTGCACACACATACAGACATGGATACTATCTTTTGTAGAAGCAAGGAGGTCTCTCAAACCAACAGGCCAGACTCAGATTTCAAGGCTAACTTTTCCATGTACTAACCGCAACCCTGGGTGAGCTGCTTATCTCCATGAGTCATTTTATCATCTATTACAGAGCAGTAACAATGCCGACCAAGCATTGTGGTGGAAGATTAGAGGGGTGGAACAAAGTTACTAGCTCAACTGTCTGTCAAAAGATAAGTTGTTCAATAGATAGAAGTTGAATAGATGAATGCTTAATGCAGTCCACATATAAGATCAGGGAGCTTATATTAAAATAAAACAAAACAACTAAAATGCAAAGATAAGTAGAGGGACTGAAGACTACAACTGACAACTGGCCTATTCCCTTTGCTGAGTGCAATGTTACCTATAATGACAGCAACAACTATAACAATAATCCTTTTCTGGTCTTTTACTCAGAATATGTTAAACACTTTTGGTTAATAATTGACTTTACTTATTTTCATCACTTTTTTAAACTTGCCTGTTTATAATTTCCACACTATTTTGTTCTATGTTGTAAATACATTACCATCTACTAAGAAGGATTGCTGTGTTTATTTAGTCTCTGTTCACTTTTCATCCTAAATTATGAATATTCCTTACACTAACAACTTAGACAAAAATTCAATACCACATATCGTGGTAGATAGAAGTCCTTTGTGCTCACTGGATGTGATCATAAGGAGAATAGGAGGCCTAGGTAATAGCTCTGGGTGGGCATCTTCCCTTAGTGTGCCTGGATGCCTCACCTCAGGAGCCAGTGCAGGGGCTTCCAGAGCCAAAGGCCCATGACAAGCCACTCAGCTTCCTCATGCAAGAGCAGCCCTCTCTGCTGAACCCCCTTTCCTTCTCCTAAGCATGTTTTCCCAGAATGCATTACCCTCACCTGGCTTTATCAGCTTTCAGAAAAAGTCTCATGAGTGAATGAATGAATGCACAAATATTACTCAATGCTTTCTTTAAAAAACGAGGGCAAATGGAGGAGGAAATAGCTATTTCCTTTGAATTTTTATGACATTTAAGTTAAAAATTACCATTTTTATCAGTTAAGATGCTTTAATCAAACACTGTGATTCTGGACAGAAAGAAATTAAAATTATAATGTGTGATGAAATATTTCATCACTACAGTTAAGATTAAAATGATCAATTTAGTTGGTTCCTTTGTTTAATTAAATTTAATTAAGAGCCATTGAATAACAATTTTGAGAGCCAAGTCTACAAGTTCCATGAAGACTGAGTAATGAAGACATGTGTGTGAACATGTTTAGTTATGTTTCCACTGTTTATTTAGCATTTATACAGGGCCTATTAGATAAAAATAAACCCATTAGTTACTGAATCAATGATCGAGAAAAGGCTGGTATAACAGGAATGAATAATACACTGTGATTAATGCCATGTGATAGGCGTAAGCAGAGTGTTGTGGCTGTAGGATAGAGATTCATGGGCCTTGAGAGGAAATCCTGGGCGCCCAGTGAGATCCTGACCCACAGAGGTGGGAGGGAAGCGCAGTTTTATGTACTTTGTCCAGACTCAGGAAGGTACTGGCAAATTCCAGGAATAAAGATTAAATATGCTAGCGGGGTATGGAAGGGATACTGAATGCAAGTTAAGGCTTCAAAGATATATATGAAGCAAAAATTAGCTAAATTATGCAATACTAACAGACGCTATTCAATCTGTACCTTCAAACTCCCGCTCTCTTCTGGCTTTCTTTTCAGCATGTATGTATGCTCAGATCTTTCCCATTCAAGTAAAAATAAGCCCTCCTGAGATACAGATATTATTGGCTATTGTCTGCATATATACTTTAGTTCACAGTCAAGTTTTGTATTATTTTTACAAGACTTACACTTCCCATCACCACTTCTAAACCTCAAACTACTGCAATATGGTTTTAACCCTCACTGTTTCACTGAAATTACCACACATAGTGCTCAGAGCAATAAATGTAGTAACTGATTTTATGTCTATTCTCAGTACTTACCAACTACAGAGACTCATGGTGGGTCTCAATAAACAGTTGTTGAGTGAATAAATTCATGCTTGCATGTATCCATGCATGAAAGAAAACTTACATTAAAAGGCTGGTTTGAAAATGTTGAGAAGAGAACTGCCTAAACTTCAAATTGTCTTATTTCTAACTAAGAGTTTCATGATGTTGAATGTACCACAAGAAGTCTTCTATAGCAGATGTGGAATGGAGAAGGAATGTTCCTTTTATGGAATGCAGAAAAATTACTATGTTTGGGAGTCCAGGAAATCCATATCCCATAAAGTCTAGAATACATTTATATGTTAATTCCTTTATAAGCTTTACTTTTTCAAATGTGAATTTGAAAGATCTACATTTTGAAAATATACAAAATTTAGAATGATCATTAAAACAAACAGATTAGGAGCAAGTTTTAACTTTCTTCAATTCAGTTTATGAAAATTTTTTAGCCTGAAGCCTATGGGTTTATAATACAGTCTTACTTCTGAGCTAGTATTTCACAACTTAAATAACACACTACTTTTGGGGAAGTCTGACTTTATAAATATGCTTTTATTTTTTCTTATAATAATCCTGTTTAGTTCTAAAAATCTATACTGATAAATAAAAATTCAGAATTACTCAATTCTATTCATCTTTTCAGTAATGAACTAACTCCTGTCTATGCATGGAAATAAAAGGGCACAGTGTGTTTTATAGTTTTATATTTATCCTCTATTAGGTGTATCTTTTATAGACTCTTTTAAATAGAAATGTCATGAGTAGTATTATTTGTGGGTGTAACTCTTTTAAACACAGTTTCTACCCAGACATTTCAGGGCTACATGTATAAACAGAGGTGTGAACTGATTTCACTAGCTGTTGTGGACCATCTTAGTGGGTGAGATCTGCCTGGGGCAGCCCAGTCTGTATTTGATAGAGACACCTGCTGGGACAGCACACACATTCTCATTCAGAAAATTAATACCTATATCCTGATAACTCCCTGGGACTCAGCATAAATTTAACTTTTATTGTACTTACTTGTGCTCTCAGCTTGTGCAGCTGGTTACCTTCATAAGAGTCTGGATTTGTTTTCCAGTTTAGACTCTGCTGCTAATTTTGTGATTTGGGTGAAGTATTACTCAATGTTTCTGTGCCTCAATTCTCTTGCCTGCAAATGTGGAGAGTAATATCCTTTCTCTGACTTTAAAGAGTTCAGACTGATGTAAAAGGCAATATTTTTGCCTCTGGATTTATGAAGGTCACCTCAGAACCCTTTTCCATATAGACTTTTAGCCAAACATCCTCTATTTAGCTACATTTCTTTGGAGGATTGTCTGAATAAGTAAACCTCAAAACAAACTTCAAATAAAATGATAAAGGGGTAGCAAATCAAAGTACCCTGTAGAAAACATCATCCTAATTAAAACTCTAAGGCAGACAGAATAATGCCTCCTTCCTAAAGATGTCTACGTCCTACTCCCCAGAATTTGTGACTATTACTTTACATGGTAAAAAGGGAATTAAGGTTGCAGATAGATTTAAGGTTGATAACCAACTGATTTAAAGTTAAAGAAATTATCCTGGGTTATCTAGGTTGGCCCAATATAATCACAAGATCCTTTAAAAATATGGAAGAGAGTAGCATAAGAGCGTTAGAATGATGCAGTGTGAGAAAGACTCAACTAGTCATTGCTGGTGTTGAGGATGGAAGGGTCCACATGACAGAGAATGTGGGCAGCCCCCGTTCCTGGAAAAGCCAGGAAATGGAATTTCCCCTAGAGCCTCCAGAAAGGAACGTAATCCTGCTGACACCTTTATTTTAGCCCCGTGAGACTCATTTTGGGCTTCTGACCTCCAGATAATAAATGTGTTATTTTAAGAAACTAAGTTTGTGCTAATTTATTACAAAAGCCATAGAAAAAGTCTAATGAATTCCAAGGTTGGCATTGCATTGGAAATCTGAATATTCTGATGAGATCAGGTTTTACTGTGTTATATTTTTGTTGTATTATTTTTAGGTAAGAAAGTAGGATATTGAAGAAAACTATTAATGATATATACCCATCAATTAGCAAAAATACCAGGATGATACTTTGCCTAAAATTAGTATTTACCACTTTATCATTATATATATA
>NW_005871063.1:12735385-12875243 GCF_000147115.1 Myotis lucifugus | reverse complement strand
ACATACACATACACACACACACACACACACACATATAAATGCCTAAGCAACCGGATGACTGGCCGGTAGCTATGACACGCACTGACCACCAGCGAGCAGATGCTCTATGCAGGAGCTGCACCCTGGTGGTTAGTGCACTCCTACAGCCAATCTCTTGCAGTCCCTCCCCCTGGCCTGCTGGCCCCGATCGACCCTGATCTGGACTGGGTGAGATGGCCCAGAGTGGCTCCGATCGCTGTCCAGGCCAAGGGACCCCACCTTTGCACGAATTCATGCACCGGGCCTCTAGTTTTCTACAAATGACAAAGGTTTTAGTAATATATTTGCTTATTTGTAAAAAAACATCCAAAGGAGAGAAAAAATATAGCTTTTTTACTTTTACTTTTTTCAGCTAAAGTTCCATAAGGGTATATATAAGTTAAGGATCATTTATTTTAACCCTAAAATTCTGAGAGTACTTTGTATATATTAAATAGCCACAATAAGCAAGCAATATCCAAAACTCACTCAAGTGGGACCATGTTACTGTTTTTAAAAACAGATTCCACTTGAGATATTAAATTATTAAGCCAAATAACTATGTAAAGGCCTGTCTCTAAGAACAATTTCCCTTTCTAGTGCAATGTAAGTAAAAAGAAGGGGTGAAAATTTAAACCTCTAATTAGCCACTTTCAAAATGTAGTTAATTAAAATATTTTTGCTTTTACATGGGATCTTTATGGTATGAGATGCAATCCCAGTGTCCTACAACTTAATCAGCTAAATAGAAAATGTAACCTCCCATCTGGTAAATCAATTGTTGTGCCCCACCATAACTCAACTAGACACTGAGGAAAACCATTGAAATGCTATTTCCTTTTCGTTAGAAGAGAATTATGTACAATTTCAGCATGCTTTGCATTTCTAAAAGTTAAAGTCAACAGGGAGGTATCACTCTCCTTTACATGAGTTTCCCATGAGAAAATCAACAGCAAAATATAAAGCCTTTGCTGTTATTCATGAAACACTCCATAATACTAACTTGGCTTTAACCAGAACATATTATTTGGCAGCTAAAACCTTTAATCAGAGTTGTGGTTTGAACAGGTTTTCACTGAATTTATGTTTCATAGGAGCTCAAAGAACAGCACTGTTCTTCTAACCAGTTTATTCTATTTCAGGTGGTTTAAATGTTGTACTTGAGCTAAGAGTGGGAAAAAAAGAGAATGCTACTCTGATTCTCATTTTATTGGTTTTAATTATGATTTAACATTTCTAAACAAGGAGTGAGAGCAGTTAGGTAAAAAGAATGAGACACTCCTATCAACAAATACTGACTGAGCACTTGCTCTGTGCAAGGCTAGACACTAGGTATTATGGAAGAAAAAACACATCTAAAATGATGATTCTGACTTTAAAAAAGAGAAAGAGCTGGTGGGGACTCCACCCAAACACCCAGGGTGGCAAGTGAGGTGTCCCTCAGCCCTTCCCCCCAGTATAACTGACCTCACTGTGAATGAGTGACTCAGGGTTGGTACAGGACCCGGCTGTTTCAGAGAGTTCGTCCTGGGAATTGCTCAGAGCTGTACTAGGGGGAAAGAGCTTGCTTATTTTTGCTGTTCTTGTTAAGCTGTTAAGGGGTAAGCCTAGGGCTGTCCTGGGTTATCCTAGTCACCATTTGAAGGGAACATTACTATATGTAAAGTCCAGCAAAACCAGGTCAGGAACTTATATTTCTAATAACAACATGTGAACATATTGAATTAGCATAATTTAAGCATTTGGACACTCAAAAAATTCAGTTAAATGAACCCTCCAAATCCGCACCCCCCCCACCACCACCACACACACCTTTTTGAAACTAAGCTAATTTATAATATTGGATGCTTGTTATTTAAAAATTAAGAGTCCTGAAAATCTTAATTCTGCTCAGGCATTGTCTTTTCTTTGGGTTACGTGATGTAGAATCGGTCTGAGGCTAGCTCAGAGGGAAGAGTTTACTGTGACTGATTAGTGACTTGTGCCTTGGGGACTGCAGGTATTTTGTGACACTTCGGCCACATGTGTGCCTTCCTAGGTCTGTCACTGTGTGGTCTATATGATAGTTTCTAGCTAGCAACATGTGGATATATAAATTTCAATTAATTAAAATTTGTCAACAAAAAATTATCTCCTCAGACACAACAGCCACATTTTGTGTTCAATTTCAAGTGACTACATCAGCCCTGGCCGGGTTTGAGTATCATCTCACACACCAAAGGTTATGGGTTCAATCCCTGATCAGGGTACACACCTAGGTTGTGGGTTTGAAAACTGGTCTGTGTGTGTCAGGGAGGCAACTGATTTGTGTTTCTCTCTCACATCAATGTTTCTCTCTCTTCTCCTTCCTCTCTCTCTAAAATCAATGAACATATCCTCAGGTAAGGATTAAATAATAAATAAAGTGCCTACATCTGTCTAGTGCAGGGGTGGGCAAACTTTTTGACTCGAGGGCCACAATGGGTTCTTAAACTGGACCGGAGGGCCGGAACAAAAGCATGGACGGAGTGTTTGTGTGAACTAATATAAATTCAAAGTAAACATCATTACATAAAAGGGTATGGTCTTTTTTTTTTTTAGTTTTATTCATTTTAAACGGGCCGGATCCGGCCCGCGGGCCATAGTTTGCCCATGGCTGGTCTAGTGGCTACTGAATTGGACAGGGTAGATACAGATCTTTTCATCATTACAGAATATTCTTCTGGGCAGTATAGTCTGTGCTATCCTCAAAGAACCCCCTCTATACAACTGTAGTGGGCTAATAAATTCTCTCTGAAAAATTGTTGTGTTATCAATTTTAAAATCTATATATATAAAAGCCTAAGTGACCATTATGACCGGTCGCTATGATGTGCACTGACCACCAGGGGGCAGAGGCTCAATGCAGGAGCTGTCCCCTGGTAGTCATTGTGCTCCCACAGCCAACCTCCCGAGGTCCCTCCCCCTGGTCAGCTGGCCCCGATCGGCCCCAATAGCTGGCCAGGCCGAGGGACCCCACCTGTGCACGAATTCGTGCACTGGACCTCTATTAATGTAATATAATCAAAATAGATAATTCCAATTAAATATACTGGATTTTTTTTAGTTAAATATATAACTTAAATAATATCTCAGTGTCTTCTATCTGCATTCTTCAGGTGGTTTGAATCTTTGCTTTCACTCAAGATGTTTATAACCTAGAAAAGTGAAATAGTAGCTCCTCAAAAAGCAAGGTGGGTCAAGTGCTCAATTAAATTAACTTTCAATTCACCTTCTATTAACCTATATATGTGCCTCACTATCGCCAACTCTGAGTTCCTTAAGGGCAAAAACCCTTTTTACTCATATCTATGTCTTTAATACCTACTAATAAGCCCAAAACAATGTGTAATTTGTTAGATGAGAAATAAATATGTTCAGTGGTTGAACGTCTACCTATGAACCAGGAGGTCCGGGTTCGATTCCGAAGCACATGCCTGGGTTGCAGGCTTGATCGGAAGTGTGGGGTATGCAGGAGGCAGCCAATCAATGATTCTCTCTCACTGATGTTTCTATCTCTCCTTCACTCTCCCTTCCTTTCTGAAATCAATAAAAATATATTTTTAAAAACAGAGGGTTGAAAAATGAAGATGTTACAAAGTCTCAAAGACATTTTTCTCATCCAATTGGGCAAAATAAGATAAAAACAACAGTATAAAATATGATATTTAATAATTTACATATGATTGCCAGCCTTTACTGCAAAAATTACAGAAAAATGGGCATACAGAGAAGGAAAATGTGGGAATCAATTTTTCATAAAAAATGACTTTTGAATTGATCTCATGTATGAATGGGTGGTAAAGAATGGAAGAATCAGTATAAATGTTGAAATAAAAAAAGTTTTCTAAAAGAAGAGATCATTAGAAATAAAGATAGCTCTGTACAGGTAAATTAAGACCATTTAATGAAAAAAAATCTAGCATGCAGTATAAACTGTTATTATGTACTGCCTTAAATGTTAAGAAGGTTTTTGAGCAAACTGATAATGGTTTCTTCTAGACTTCTTCACCACAGCGGACACTTTCATTTCAAAGTAGCTCAAAATTTAAAAGAAAATATAACCACAAATATTTCATCATTTATTTTGTCATCTTTTAATTCATTTCATTATCTATGTCTAGAAATATATGTGCATATATTAGCGTGGGATATTTTTCCAGTGTTTCAAGTTATGTAATTGTGAATATTACAAAGGAGGAGTCATTTTTCAATCATTCTCACGATTATACAACAGATGGCTAAATGCTTTTAAGTCTTAATTATTGTTTTTGCCAATTTCTCATTCCAATCTTATCTAAAATGTCCTGCCTATTTCTAATTGAGTATTTTATGGGGAGTGAAAAATATGTCGTTAGATTTTGCTACAGTTAATTAAAATTAATTTTAGATATAATTCTACAAAAGCACCATCATTTATTTCTTACTTACACATTCTTCAAATCATTAACATTTTTCTATCTTACTCTTCTTCATAAAGCATGATGATATATTTGCTGTTAGACTTGTACACAATCTTAGGAATCATTTGCTCCAAATATTTTAATTGAGAAATCAAATACCCTAAATCATTAAATGCTGTATTCAAGGTCATATATTAGTGACAGAGTTAAGACCACAAATCTAGACTCTTTTTGCCACTTCAATTCTTTTACAATTTTACCATATGGCTACAAAGAATACTTCCTACTACTAATGCCACACCTTTATTCTCAGTAACTCATACAGGCAATATGTACTGAGATTGTCCTATGTCAGGCACTGTGCTGGATACTTGCATGCAGTAACTTCATTGCTTGCAGTAACTATGCAAGGGGAATATTTCCCTTAATTGACACTTGAAAAAACTGAGGCTCAGAGAAGTCCTGTAACCAGCTCATGATCACACAGCTCTAAGTGGTAACACTGTGGCAGAATTCTCAGCCAGATCTAACCCCAAACCATGAGATTATGCTCCATGCTTATCTCCCTAGTCTATATTAGCTTCTTCACACTAGTTTCCCCCACAAGCAAATAACTTGAGTTAGATTTTCAAAGTGTTTACACGGTTGATGAATTATCACACAACTCTCAATTAATACTTGCTCTTAGCTCCAACTAGTCATCAAACATATTGCATACACAATCTGTGAGACCAACTTATTTATTGAACTGCTAAAGCATCTTGTTCTTAATTCTAACCTAATCATAACTAACTTTTGAATAAAAAAAATGGGGGGACATTATTTTTCTATTATGCTTTTTACAATTTTAACTATATTTTTATTGTTGACACTATTACAGATGTCCCCATCTCCCCGCCTCTTTGTCCACCTGCACCCAGCCCCTGCCCCCACTTCCCTCCAGCCATCACCACACGTCCATGGGTTATGCATATATGTTCTTTGGCAAACCTTTTCATCCAGTCATCCCCACCTCCTTCCCCTCTGACAGCTGAAAATCACATATAAATTTGTGCTCTTTCTTTATCACAAGGAATCTTACTATTCTAAACCATTTAATTCTTGGGTAAATACTATAGTAATTTATCAATTGTAACATGCACAATCACCTTGTATAGCAAAAACACTGCTAGTTAAACTATGAAATATTCACTAGACGTTCTCTGATTTCAGATATGTTGTTTAAAAAATGAGCATCTTAACCAGGGGTGGAGGAGGTAGAAGAGGTTATAAGGGGGATAAATGGTGATGGGGAAGGAGACTTGAATTGGGATGAACACACAATGCAATATACAGTTAAAGTATTATAGAACTGTACATCTGAAATCCATATACCCCAATAAATTCAATTAAAAATAAAATAATAAAAGTAAATTTTAAAAATGAGTATCTTAAAATCAATGAGATATGGTAGTTTAAAGTTGACAGCATGCAATAACATGTGGGAAAACTTAAGCTGGGAAATGAAAACTCTAAGAGAGAATCAAAAGGAAACGATTGAAATAAAAAGCACAGAAACAAGGAATGCCTTTGATGGGCTCATCAGTAGATTGGACATAGCTGAGGAAAGAAGCAATGACCTTGAAGACAAGTGAGTAGAGATTTACCAAGCTGAACAGCAAAGAAAAAATAACAGAATGCCCCAGAACTATTGGACAATTACAAAAGATGTAACATATGTCTGATGGGAATCTCAGAATAACAAGAATATAAAGGAACAAGAGAATATCTGAATAATGGCTAGAATCTCAGGGAACATGAAGCAGTATAAACACCAAAATCAAAACCCCTACGCATATAGCATAGTCAACTGCAGAAAACCAAAGATAAAGAGAATATGCTCAAAGAAACCAGAAGATAATAGAAAGCAACTTGCCTACAGAGTAAGAAGGGTGAGAATTACATCAAATTTCTTGTCAGAAACCATGCAAGCAAGAAGACAATATAGTGAAGTGTTTAAAGAGTTACAAGAAGAAAACCCAGCAACCTAGAATTCTGTATTCAGTGAAATTATCCTTTAAACAAGAAGTAGAAATAAAAGTTTTTGCAGATAAATAAAAACTAAGGAAATCTGCTGCCTATGGACTTGCTTTGCAAGAAATATTAAAATAAGTCCTTCGGCAAGGAAAAAACAAACAAAAAAAGATACAGGTCAAAACTCAGATCTATATAAAGGAAGGAATAAATGAATGTAAAAGAAAATATTTTATTTTTCTTATTTTTCATTGATATAATAGGTTATTCAAAATAATAATAAAATCAACAATTTATTGGGTGATTTTAGCTCATGTAACAGTGAAGTTAACAGCAATATTATACAGGATGGGAGAGAGAATTGGGAATACCTGTTACAAGGCACCTTACCTATTTAGCAGTATAATATTATTGGTAAGTTGATGTGGATTAGATGTAAATGTGTACTTTAAACTTGCAAAAGAAATTTTAAAAATATTTTTTTTCTATTGATTTTAGAGGCAGAGAAAAGGAGAGGGAGAGAGAGAGGGAGAAACTTTGATGTGAGGATGTAAGAGAGAAACATCGACTGGCTGCCTCATACAGGCACCCTGACCAGGGATCGAGCCCACAACCTGGGCATGTGCCCTGACCTGGAATCGAACCAGCCTTTCAATACATAAAACAACACTCAACCAACTGAGCCACAATGGCCAGGGCACAAAAAAAATTTTTTTTTAAAGAGGTATAATTGATATGCTAAGATAGTAGAGAAGATGGAATCATATAAAATACTCCGTTAAAACCAGAGAAGTCAGAAAAAGAGGGAAGATTTAAAAAACAGAGATAGAATAAGTACAATGATTATTAAACCATTACAAACTTGGTAGATATTAATCTAACTATATCCATAACCACTTTAAATGTGAATGGTCTAATAAACTAAAGAGACTGTCGGAGTGGGTTAAAACAAACAAACAAAGCAAAACAAAACAAAAGATCCAATTATATGTTGCTTGTCAGAAAACAATCTATATAAATAAAAATGTAAATGTTCGTTTGTTCAAAATCTTAAATCTCCGAAAGTTCTTCAACGATTGCTTTGAAATTTTGATACAACGTTGCATTCGAATACGCGCCTGTTTTTATATACCTAATACCTACTATTATATAGATGTCACACCTGTGACAGGTATAAACATGCTTTTTTTGAAAAACAGCGCCATCTGTTGGATGTAAAAGCAATACACGCTATACTAAATATTTTACGATTCCATTTCAATGTTTCTGTTTACAATTATAAATTGTAGATAAAATTAACTACAAATATGCGTGTCCAGCTGCAAAACGATCGATCAGCTGAGATATTCTCACATCAATTGCTGGAAATTGGAAATTCTCACATCAATTGCTGGAAATTGGGAACGGAAAGGTGCCGGTTGATCTGACCTCAGAACGAATTTCATTGCCTCATAACTTCTGCAATTTAGTGACGTCAAAAGGAGAATTGGTTGATAAAGTATTTCCCAATATTCAAACCAATTATAAGAATCACGATTGGCTGAGTGAACGAGCTATTCTTGCGGGCAAGAACAAAGACGTCTACGAACTTAATATTATTCAGTCTAACATTCAAAGCGAGGCAGTCACATACAAGTCCGTCGCCACTGTTGTGGAAGCAGATGAAGCGGTTAATTATCCAACAGAATTTTTGAATTCACTCGATCTGCCAGGGATGCCACCGCACGTACTGCAACTGAAAATCAGCGTGCCAATTATCATGTTGCGAAATATCAACCAGCCAAAGCTTTGCAACGGCATGTGGCTTGCAGTAAAAAAATTAATGAGCAAACGT
The DNA here is from genome assembly GCF_000147115.1 of Myotis lucifugus. Classification (NCBI taxonomy): domain Eukaryota; kingdom Metazoa; phylum Chordata; class Mammalia; order Chiroptera; family Vespertilionidae; genus Myotis; species Myotis lucifugus. The sequence continues at coordinate 12,866,957 of NW_005871063.1, read as the reverse complement.
CGTAGAAGCAACAATCTTGACAGGACCTTTCAAAGGTGAAGATGTCCTCATTCCTTGCATTCCTATGATTCCAACGGATATACCATTTCAATTTAAGAGATTGCAATTCCCAATTCGATCGGCGTTTGCAATCACCATCAACAAAGCTCAGGGCCAATCTTTAGAATGGTGCGGTTTAGATCTAGACACGGATTGCTTCTCACATGGACAATTATATGTTGCATGTTCTATAGTCGGCAAACCAGACAATCTATATCTGCACAGACAATGGAACAACAAAAAATATTGTATACCCACAAGCATTGTGAAATTAAACATATTAGAAACGTACACTTTCTCTTTTCTTTCTTTTCCATTTAACCAGACTGAACCACAGCAACGCGTGGCCGGGCACAGCTAGTTTTAAATATAAAGACACAGAAAGAGTAAAAGTAAAGGGATGGAAAAAAATATTCCCTGCTAACGCTAGGAAATTACAAATTCAAACCACAATGAGAAATCATTACATACTTATTAGAATAGTTGAAATCCAAACAAGTGAAAATGAAAATGCCAAGTGCTTGTGAGTATGTGGAGCAACAGGAAGTCGGATGCACTGCTGGTGAGTGTGCAAAATGGTACAGCAGTTTCTCTGTAAGTTCCAGCTATCACATTCCTAAGTATTTACCTAACTGAGTTGAAAACTTGTATCCATACAAAAACCTACACATGAGTGTTTATAGCAGCTTTGTAACTGCTAACACTTGGAAAGAACCAAGATAATCTTTCAATAGGTAAATTGATAAATAAACCGTTGTTCATCCATACAATGCAATATTATTCAGCGGAGGGGGGGGGGAGCTTTCAAGCCATAAAAAGATACGGAGGAATCTTAAATGCACATTGTCAAGTAAAAAAAAGCCAGTCTGAAAAGGCTACATACTGTATGAGTCCAACTATATGACATTCTGAAGAGGACAAAACTATAGAGAGAATCTAAATATCAGTCGCTATCTATTCAAAATTTTTTTTGTAAATCTAAAAGTGTTCTAAAAATTAAAGTCTAGTTATTTAAAAATGAAGTCAATGGCAGAAATGAGTACTCAGTTTGGCCCTCGTGAGCCCAGGGCATCAATTAGAGTCTATGGGAAAGGACAGAAACAAATCTGCCGCTCCTGTGGCCACCATATCAGGCTCTGAAATGCCGGGCTCTATCCCCTTCATTAAAAATAATCATTTTTACTGAAGTTAGAGAGCAAGGGAGAGGAAGAGAGAGATAGAAACATCAACAATGAGAAAGAATCATTGATCGGCTGCCTCTTGCACGCCCCACACTGGGGTTGGAGTTCACAACCCAGGCATGTGCCCTGACCAGGAATCAAAACGTGACCTCCTACTTCATACTTTCTCCTGAATTTACTTGTTTTATTAATAAAGGTTATAATGTAAGACTTCAAAAACTTTTCAACAGTAAGAGATTTAGTTTTAGCCTGATGCAAATAAGTGAAACTCAAAGAAGATAAAAAAATATGAACAATAAAACGGCAGTGAATACATATCTATCAACAATTGAATCTACAAACAAAATGAACAAGCAGAACAGAAACAGACTCAGGGATACAGAGGACTTTTTGTTGTTGCCAGATGGGAGGGGTGTTGCAGGGGATGGGCAAAGGAGATGAAGGGATTAAGAAGTACAAAATGGTTGTTACAGAATAGTCATGGGCATGTAAACTACAGCATAGGGAATATAGTCAATAATATTCTAATAACTAGGCGTGGTGCTGGATGAGTGCGGGATTTATTGGGATGATCACATTAAGTTATGTAATGTCTGGTCACTGGAGTCTACCTAAATACATACATACATACATACATACATACATACATACATAAAACGATTAAGCACTCCCTAAGTCCTGGAATTGTGATCCGAAGTGCATACCATGCATTACTCAACTGAATTCTCAAAATAACTGTGTGAACCAAGTACAACAATTATTCCTATTTTACAGATGAGGATTGTGGCCTAAAGAGATCGAGTGTATTTCCCAAGATTAAGGATCCAGATTTCAAACTGGTAGATGGATTCAAAGCCTGTGGTACTGTGCCACACTGCTTCTCAATTCTGGGAAAACTGGTGCAAATTTATCACAAAGAATATATTTCAATAATTCTTGCCCATGTTGTGGCAAGAAGAATTGCCACAACAATGGAAATGAGGGTCCTAAGACTTATAAAAGCGTTTCAGTTTTTGTCAATCTGGACTAAGATTGTAGGTGAATATTTTTAGAAGCAAAAGTGTCATCTGTGCAGAAATGTGTGTGCGTGTCCAGATGTGCACCTCTGTGTATTGTGAGAAAGACAGAGAACTAGAGAGAGAAGAAGATGACAGAAAGGTTTTAAAACATTAAAAAAATCTCCTGGGTATTTATTCTGGATTATAATAATTTGAACGGGTTACCAAAGTACCACAACATAAATTCTAACTGCTTTACTGAGGGGAATATATTTCATCTCTGCCTTCTTTCCAATTTACTGGATGTGGAAAATGACATTGGCCTTCCAAAGCCTTAACTTATGTTTGGACCCTTTCCATCTCTGAGTCTTATTCTAGGGCTGCTGACCATTAAAGTGAATATTTCAGTGGGGCTGGAACAGTCTTATTAGCCTAAGCCAAGCTTTATATGGCTTGTGCACTTTAAGAGGTTAATCTTGCCAACCAGCTCACTTTGTTCAGAAGTATTAAATGGAAAGACTGCAACATTCAAAGGAAGGCAAAGTTCACTGGGTAAGACCCCAATAATATAATGGAGCATAAAACCTCTAGAACTTTTTACCATAATGTTTTATGAGACATATGCACACACTCGTTGGAACAGAATCTACGTCAAGTGGTTTTGAAGGTCAGTTCAAAGTCACCACATACGTACTATCTTTGTTAGAATTATGGACTATTTCAAAAGTGTCTGGACCCAGAAGCTTTCTTTCCCTATTTTATAGTTTATTATCTGTCCAGCAATATACTATATTAGGGGGGAAAAAGTCACCTACTATAGCATGATATTATTTGCAGCCAAAACAGAAAGCTCAGTAAAATATTCCAAATTTCAGTATCAACAAATCCTGTGTTAAAGAATGAAAAGTATCACAGAGTGTAATTCTAAAAGGGAGTGCTACTTGAAGTAAGGGCCTTAGGAAAAAAAATTTAAAAAAATTCTTTTATTCTCACCTTCACAACCAATTATAAAGGTCTTTGATGTTCATTGTTAAGAAAGGAGCAAAAGACTCTCAATTCCTCCACTTAAGAGAACCTTGGTTTAGAAATGGGCCTGATTAGAGCTACCTATTCTATTCCTATCATTCTGATGTTTCCAAAATGCTCAAATGGTATGAGCTACTATGATTCTCCTCAGGGGAAGGAAGTAAAGGTCCACTTTGCATGACAAAGGTCAGATTTCTGCAGGCAAATGAGACTCCATGGTTGACTGTTCCTAGGTTGTCACTGTCTGGCTGGGTCCAAAGAGGTCAAGAGAGGTTCCAAATTGGGTTCACTGCTTAAGGGACACCCCTGGGGCCACTTTTTAAAGGTCATTAAGATTTTCTTACTCTGGTTTCAGCTTTACTCCCTTAAATCTTGCTAACACACACTGGTAATTCAGTACTGATGTGGGTTAAAAGGAAACTGAAAGAATTTAGTATTATATGCAGATCAAAAGTTAGAAAATCCACTTATTTAACAACTTCCTTTAAATCTAAGATTCAGTTCAATGATATTCAAGTAGACCACAGAGGATGATACCCAGGTCCCAACAGGAGAGCTTGACTCTATTATAACTGTCCTGGTATCTACACTATATGATCAACTCCACTACTCGAAATTTCACTTAATATGGTGTAGCTTTCTGCAAAAATTATACAGTCTCCCCAATCATCACACACGTTTAATTATGGTAAAATTTTATTACTTTCTTTTGTTATAACTCTTGGGTCACGAAAATACAACAAATGATGAACTGAAATTATTATTTGAGTGTATTTTGATGTTCTCTTTAGTACAAATATATATCTAACCTTTCTCACAGTGGAGTGGAAATACACTCAATGGGTTATATTTATAAAAGTTGGAAGAGTTCTGCCTATTGTAATTAATGAAGTGTATCTCTAAGTATTTTAGATAATGTGTGGAAAATATCTGTATTTAATTATATAATACTTTTCTTAGATCATGGGAATTGAATTATGAAATATTCTGAAGCCCCTATAGAGATAAAATTATTAATGGTTGTTCAAGAATTCTATTGGTATGATGCCAGAGAATATTTGGTTTTACAAATCAATACTCTGACCCTTCCTAAGTATCAGATTTTCAATAGAAAAGGAAGAAACTTAAAATACTGGGTAAACACAGACACAGAAAATGTCTTTCATATTAGGACAGTTTTGAATGAAATTCTGTAACATATTGTGAACAGGATTTCTCTTTTACTTTTGTTGGGGATGAGAATGTCTAAAAGAATAAATTAACAGCTTGCTATTCATTCTTCGGAGAGAAAAAATCCTAAACTGTTCTCATGGAAACAATGGGACACAAAGTATGGTTTTTTTTGTCCTTGTCCTACAGTATTAAAAACATCAGATTTTCTTTCTGGATGCTTACTGATTCCAAAGGCCACTTCTTCTGCAGTCAGTTTTCAATCTCCCAGTGGAAAGAATACATTCAAAGGCTGTGTGCACAGCAGGGTAGAAGGCTTTCTCTGTGAATGTAACTGTATCACTCATCAGTAACCTCCTGCCATAAGGGGACTTGTGTTTTCTTTCCTTTTAGTGACTCCATGGGCTCTTGAATGCCAGTCACTGCCCCGAGACCTGGGGCCATATTCACATAATCTCTGTCAATAGTTCCTACACAAGCCATTGGTGCAAGTGAATGTCAAGGCTGCAGATCAAAGACCGCACATTCTAAAACTCATGTCCTTTATGGATCAATTTTCATAAACTGTACTCTGTTTTAGAAATACATGGAGACTCACTCTGTGCTTTCTTCCTTTTATCCCAGAGACGTTTATTTATATAAAAGGCAATCTGATTTGTAGATAATTGTGTTAAATTCTGATGCAATACATAAAATTCATTCTTCCCTTTGCATACCCTTCTTGAAGTATTTTACTGTATCTATAGTTTTATAGTAGAAATGGTGAAATATTTGGGTTATTAAAAGAAAAAAAAGACATGGATTGCTTTGCAATATTGACTATCCTTCCCAGTGCCTGGTACAATAGACATTAAGTAATAAATTCTTACTCATGATTGATTTTTATTTTTAAATCTTCATTTTGCTACAGGTAAATTATATGAGAGAAAATAGCTTCAGCATGTGTTTTTACAATGTATACCCATTTTAAGTATTCAAAATTGCTTGGGAAAATAAATATAATTAGTTAAAATCATTTTCTCTCTGTAGATTTCATATACAAATTACATTGATCTATACTTCTTCAAGTAGACCTGAGTAAAATACAATGGACCAAATTATCTTCTACGAATACCTGTTCAGATCACACTGTGGATATAAAATTTTTTAAATTCACAACTTTCTCTAAAGAGCCATATTTGAAAGAAATAACACAATTTTGAACAAAATGTACATGAATGTTGCTAAAGTCTTAAAATATATTTATTATAGAGGTAAGAGCATTTAACATGTTAAATATGCACATATCAGAGGGCTCACAAAGGAGAAGATATTGAAACAAACACAGGTTTACAGCCACAGGGCTACTGGCTAAATTCCAAATAGAGGCTGCACTGTCCCAGTTCCCCAGGGCCCATTTTAATATAATTACGTAAGATTATTAGGTACAAAACTTACTCTGAGTTCTCTTGTAATCTATGAGACATTAGGCAAGTCACTTACTCAGAAGGTAGCTTTGGCTTTATCTATTTTCACCAGTTAAACAATTGAAATGTAAGGTCTTTAAACCTTGAAAAGAAAACTTTATTATTCCCATTTTTATGGTAAATGACTGAGGCTCAACAGAAAAGCAGATAAATGGTGAAAATTATAAAGGTGCTCATTAATGGAAAAGATCAGAATTTTCTGAAAAATCAAATTTCTATTTCCCTTAATGTTACCCTTCATTGCTAATAAGATAATCTGACTAAAATCCAAATATGATAAACTTTTAAATTACAAAAGGTACTTCAATTACAGATTGAATCACTTTGTAACAACAGGGGTGTGTGTGTGTGTGTGTGTGTGTGTGTGTACACATGTGCGCATGCCTGCGACCAAACACACACTTGTTAATGCTGAGGCCATGGGCGCGAAGGGCATAATAGCTCTCTGATTCAAATCCTTTGACTTTCTTCTAGAGGCAAAATGAAAGTACAGGTATGTGATGCAAGAACAAACCCACTTACCAGTTTTCCGAAGGGGGAAATCATCCTTAGCATCTTGTGCTCCTGGCAATGTGTATTTGTAGGACGGAGATGTTCCACTCAGGGGTGGAGAGCTTTGATCCAATGATGTATGGTGGGCAGCCCTAGAAGAGACAAGAAGGGGTCACCACTTGCACTGGAGTTTTTCCTGCATGTTGGTCAGCAATAATCAGTTGCACATGCTGTACACGTGTCTCAGCTGTGTTTATGTTCTTTCTTTTTAGTGTGTACAAACCACAGCCTCATGTAACCGAGTTCACAACAGCAGTATGTTACGCAATGATTCAGGATCCCCAAGAATGCCCACGTGTGCTTGGTCACACAGAAGAGTTTGTTTTATTGAAAGAGAGAATTTACCACAAGCCTGAGTTGTGATGATCTGAGATTACTGTGTATGTTTTCTTAAGAGCCGTACTAGTGAAAAAGTCATCATCCGAATCCTTTTCAGTCAATAATGTAGAACAACCAAGGTAAAAGCAATCACATGGAAGCACTTCATTTTTAAAATTGCTAGCTAGTACATGAAAGTGCACGAGAAGCTTTTCTATGGAAAAGACTGCGCTGTCGCGGCCTCAGGTCTCTTGACTTATACCAGTCCAAGGTGCAGACTGGGGCCCGCTTCTTTCTTCAATACAAAACTGATTTCTCAAAATGCTTTCTCTTTTCTGCATAAATACAGAGAAAGAGATGCAATTGTGTAATTGGAGAACAGTTTACAGGACTGACATACACTAGCCAGTGGATGTAAACATCTATAATTTTTATATATGAAGAAAGCAACGGATGGGGCCTGTTATCACCAACAAGGTGCTTATTCTACTGGGATTCATCTGAATTGCATTCTCAAGAATTAACTGGTTTAAAAATATTTCACCTTACAAAAAAATATTAAATTCAGATTCCATAATTCCTAGAACTTTACCCAGCACCATATGGCTCAGTTGGTTGGAGCATTGTCTTGTACACCAACAAAGTTGCAGGTCAGGGTGTGAACAGGAGGTAACTGAGATATTTTTTTCTCACTTTGTATCTCTTTCTCTCCTCCTTCCCCTCTCCAAAATCAATAAACATATCTTTGGCTAAGGATTAAAAAAAGTCTCTCTTCTTAAACTAGGCTTTAAGTAAGAAAGAATATGAATTACTTATAAATTATGTTTGTAATCTATATATACAAAAGCCTAAGCAACTGTTACGACTGAATGACTGGAATGACCAGTTGATGGTCGCTATGACACACACTGACCACCAGGGGTCAGATGCTCAATGCAGGAGCTGCCCCCTGGTGGTCAGTGTACTCCCACAGCCAACCTCCTGTGGCTGGCCAACCTCTCCCGGTCCCTCCCCCAGCCAGCCAACCTCCCGCAGTCCCTCCTTCTGTCTCTCCCCCCTGCTGGCAGGCCCCAATCGGCCCAGCTCCTATCAGGACTGGGCAAGATGGCCTGGATCGGCCCTGATCGCTGGCCAGGCCTAGGGACCCCACCCATGCACAAATTCGTGCACCAGGCCTCTAGTTTTAGGTAATAAAACTGCATTTCTTTTTAAAGATTGTGATGTTGATTAAACATTTGAAAGTTGTCTTTCTGGATTGGTTTCTCAAGGGAACTGACATACATGACAGAAATTATGATTATCACTATATTTATACAGCATCTGCCTCAGTTACCTTTCTTGGGATGCAGAGAAGGGAAGATACTTATATAAGTACAACAGCCCTTTCAATAGAACTCCTGGGATGCTTACAATTTCATTATAACAGAGTAATCAGATATTTACTCCTTATCATGATGTGAGAGATTAAAAATATGTAATTGTAAAATCCTATGGTCATGAAGCAAACATTTATAAAATGAGAGAAATTAAACTTTTATCTATTAGTTTATTAGCCAAATATGCTTTGCCTGTAAGTTTTCTCCTGATTTTGAAAAACACCTCCTGCTGTATGTTTTGCAGAAAGAATTGTGTACTATACAGTCTCTCTTTACTGGACTTGGGAAAAGATGTCCATAGAAACTGCAATACCACAATGTCCTCCATGGCCCGCTGTGTGTCAGAAGCCAGTCTACTCTCATTTCACAGGGAGGGGAGAAATCGGGTGATGTGCCCAGGGGTAAACTAGTCACTGAAGACTTCGATTTAGTTAGTTACCATCCTTCACTTTCTTTCCCTTCCCCTTTTATGTTTTAAATTAAAAAAATAAAAAGAGTCTGGACTTTTAAACATAGCTCAGCTCTCCATCTTATAGCAAGCCAAGTAAAATGAAATCTCAACCTGTCAAATGTTCAGAAATTACTGTAAAGATATCAGATGCGCCGTATGAGACTAGAAAAATGCAAAGTATGAATTCATTTCTAGGCCCCATCCCACGCTTGTCAGTTACTCATCGAGGGAAGAACATATATCCTTCCTGGCCCTCAAGATGATACCCGCTCAGGTTTGGTAAGCCCTGCCCTCTGTTTACACACTTTACCACATTATTTCATAGGACGCCCCCAGCAGGCTGAGAGGGCTGCTTCTGTTATTATCCTTCATTCACAGAGAGGGAAACTGGATGGTAGAGAATTCAAGAACTGGACCCAGCACCACATGGCTGAGAACCGGCAAGCCCCAGATCTGGTGGGCTAAGTACACAACCTGTGTTCTTTATCCCTGGGTAATGAAAACAGCTGAACACTGCACATACGTGTACCAGAGCTTGGGATGGCGGCTCACGGAATGATTTTTTCCATTAGTTGGAGTGTCTTTTGTTGCTGATTTACTCAACAGGAATTCTTGAAGCTTCTGCTTTACTTCTGTACTTGCCACTGCCCCTGAAACACAGGCGGACAGAAACAGATGCTGGCTTAGAGCTGTATCCTTTCATGCTTCTAACGTATTTAGCAAAAATTAAGAAGTAACCCCACTGGTCACAGCATATGAAGTTTTCCTATGACAAGAAGAAACCAGAGTCTAAACGGGCGTTAGAAAATGGCATAGGAAGCTTCTGTAACTCCTGATTGAACTGCCAATTTTCAAAAGACCTTCCATGATTTCCTTAATTGCTTTTGCAGAGAGGGGAGTCCCAGAATTAATACTAACTTTTTTCTAAGCTTTAACAAAATCCTGCTGGGAAACAAAACACTGCCTTTTAAAAATCAAGAATCTCGGGGAACCCTATAAGTGACTAAACACATCAAATGATCTTTTTGAATCACTGTTTTGAAAAACCAACTTTTTTAAAAAGCCTCTTTTGAGCATTAAACAAATCAATCCTGCTGACAATTCCGGTTCAACCCATCCAGTTTTCAACCTTGCGACACCCTGATTTTGAACTGACCTCATTGCAAGGGAATTATTTGGATCTGTCTCCCTCTTGTGGATAGCTTTTTATTTTTACAAATGTTCTGCCTTAAATCTTCCCAAGGCCTCACTACTCAAAAACTAAATAGAGGCCAGACTGGACTCACAGAGCCATTATTACATGAGCCAGAGAAAGGTTATGATTAAACAGTATGGCAGAGCTGGATTGCTTTACTGTAACATGATTTTTGAAATTCAAAAAAGTAGACATTAGTATCTTGGCTGAACAATGCCTTGTTTACTCCCTGAGATGCTTCGCAGACTGAATGCGGAGAGCTGATAGGCGAGGTCAAAGCTTTACATTTGAGTCTCTAATTTATTCTTATAGTTTAATGCAGGCAATCTTGACAAATTCAATTCCACTCTTTCTCAGGCTTCTTTCTGCAGGAGGACGGGCTAAAGGGGAGGGAAGAGGGTCATCTTTTACCCTGGTGCCTCTTACTTTCTCGTCCTCTCTCTTTGCCTCTGAGAGGAGGAAGCTGCTGTTCTCTGCGATGCCTCTCTACTTCCTGTTCTTGCCTCTGCTGCTCCAGTTTCTGCTCCTTTTCTAGGAGTTCTTGTTGCTGTTTTATGGCTAGAAGTTCCTGTTGCAACTTACGAGAAGAGAAAGACATGAGAGTGTGCACTTTCTTTAAGCTTCATTGTCATCACTGACCCAAATCGAAATGCTGTGAGCTTTTAGAACTTGCTTGGATTTAGTTGACATGTTTACCCATTTTTCTTTTTATAAATTATTACAGTCTAAAGGCAAGCACAGAATGCCACAGATGGTCTTAACATCATCAATAGGGTCGTTTTTAGGGAGCTTCATGACCTGTCAAAAATCATTACCAAATTCACCCAGATCTTTAGTTCCCTGAGTAGCTTTTCTTTGTCATCTGAAATATATAAACCAGGCAAAGGCAAGAACTGTCCAGAGTCTACTTTACCACTTCTCCCCCATTACAAATAAACAACTGAAATCTTCAATTCCTATCCCAAGAAATAGAATGAGTATTAACTGAATAGAATGATGAGAAACAAGTTAATTTGGGGGAAGTATACCTGAAATAGAATAAGGGTTAAGAATTTCAAAGCCTCACAGAGAAGATTCTCTATAGATTAATGCAATCTATTATCCATAGTAGGCTCTTTTCTCAAAACAGAAGAAGACCGAACACACAAAATCCTTCAGATGAGAGAGACTGATTAAGATCACTTCCATTAAACTGCACTTTGATGCACTGTAGTTTTCTTGTCTGCATCGCTTGATTTCATTTCCAAACAATGAATAACATGAATAGGAAGCATTCTTAATAACTGTTGTAAGATGCCAGCTTGCACTCAGAGTGAGAATTTGATATCTATGAATAATAGGAAACATGCCCACTGAGGAATAAGTAAAGACTGTGAATTCTACTTAGATTCTGACATTACCAGATCTGCGATCTAGGCAAGTTACTAAACTACAGAGAGCCTTGGTTCCTCATATGTAAGACAGAGAAATAATTGCCCTCACACATCATGCCCAAAACATACATGAAATTTAGTTTGTTAAGTTTGAACCATACTACTTTTAATTATTATTCCTATTTTTAACTCTCAATTCCAATGAATTTAGTCAATATGCTGTTTATATTAGGTTGTGACCCAAAGGTATGAAATGTATGATGCAAAGTAACAGAATAAAAATAAATAGCACTGTGGAATGGTATCAGCGTTAGGCAATGTGTTAACTATGATAGCGTCATCCCTACCAGAAAGATAGGGTTAGAAGCATTTCTGGGTACTCTTTATATTAAATCTTTGTCATTTTGGCTTTGTTACACCAGTCCTTTATTGGATGTTTTTAGATATTCCATTGTAACAGAAAAATTCAGAACTTTGCTTAAAGTCTGCCTTGAATGTTAATTCTGTACAGATATTAGGATTGGTTAAATGGATTCCGTTCTTCACCCAAACCCCAATGAAATTTAAATTTAATCTATCTTAGGAATCTAGAAAGGCTCTAAATTTAATTTCCATAGCCACCATTTATTATTGAAGACTATAGGAAGGGGGCTGGAAAAAAAATAGAAATAAAATGTCACCCCTCCATTTTCAGATGTTTTGGTCCAGGGGACAGAAACGATTGGGATAGCTTCGGAGACAAACAAGGTAGGACTACAAATACTGGAACCACCAGCCACTGTCTGTGTGGCCCTGGGCAGGTTAGAGTATTTATCTCTGCCTCAGTTTACTGGGTGGGGAAATGGGATAATAGCATCTAACTCAGCAGATGTTTATAATAGAAGCCAAGGATTCAAAGGGCTAACGTAAATTAAGCCTCATGAATTGTCTTCCTCATTAAAATAAAATCAAAATGAATGCTAAAATCATCAACTTTTAGCTTTACCCATAAATAAATGGAAAACAATAACAATTTTGAAAAGCAAAAAACTTGTTAAACTTCCTAAAATCTTATGTCTGTCTTCAGTTTCTGAGAAAAAAACTTATTGTCTTGGAAAATCATTTTTAAAGTTAAATTTCCCTTTAGCAACCTCAGGGTCACTTTTTCTCTCAAGAGCCTCCTCTTTCTAATATTTTCCAGGTGTCAGTAAACCTACCATGTTACTTTGCTTGGGCCAAAGTAACAATTAATTACCTACTTTTTACCATTAATTTTTCAGTAAACTGAAACAATAAATTCATTTAAAATGTTATATTCATGTTTACAATTTAAAAATACATCACACGTGAATGAAAAGAAGTAAATGAAGTAGGTGGGGACTTATCAGTATTGCCCTGTACTTACGGCAACATGACTCACCTACTAGAGCAGAATGAACCACACAGTTACCTAAACCTTAAACTATGGTGAAAACATAAATTTCACTCATCATCATTGCCATCTGAACTTGCCTCAAATGAAGAAGAAGATCTAAACATCAATTTTCCTATTATTGTTTCAAAGGTCAAAAAATAATGCTTCAGAATCATTCAAAAATAAGTCTATAAACTAAATGAAGGTCCTATTATTACAAAATATAGCCATGTATGACTGATTCCACATGGCTCAGTCTTATTCTTAAGGTATCCTGTAGATCAATAAATTGCAAGAGTTCATTTAGTAAAGTTCACTGATAAAAGAAAAATTTTATTATGGTTTATATTAGGTGTTGAAGAATGTTATTTTGGAAAATAAAATAGACCTTTCAGTCTAAGGAAATATCCTATAAAATAAGGGACATTGGAAAGAAGAGATCATTTTTACCTTCCCAGACACTGTAATATTAATGTAAAATGGTATAATATTAATGTAGTTATCTATATTAACTCCATATAAATGTGTTGTTATTTGATATGTGAGTAATAGATCAGGCATCTATAATATAATTTATCATATTAATAAAATAACATATTTAAGTCATTTTGAAGGAATTGAACATAACATAAATATTTTATTATAAATATTTGCTGCTGTAGAGTTTTGTCATAATACATTCAAACTAGACATCTATTCAATCAGACGAAAATAAGTTTTTTAAGATGTCTTTGTCAAAAAGTTGAAAAACATTTTATAAACAAAGCTAAAGTAATACTTACTTCTGAAGATAAAAGGGAAGAAATAGGTACATCGACATTTAAAATGACCTGACAAGAAAATAACCCATCATAAAAAATTCTGGGACATGGACCTATTTCTCCTCTTAGAAGAATTTAAACAACTTGAGTCTGAAATTGTCTACAACTGCTGACATTCTTTCAATAAATTATAATCTGTAGTCCATTAGACTCACATAAAAATACTGAAAATATCTGTATCAGTTTCTTCATATAATTCTCTCAAGCTTTTTATGTGATTGTTTCTAATGTATCCAGTATGAGGTCTTTTTCATAAGAAACAGGAGGGGGAAAATAAGTGACTGAGTTATCCTTTCTGATCAATAATATAAGCAGATTCTTTATAGATATTTAAATGAGCCTTCTGAGGCTAATGATTCTTATTGGTGGAGAACAGATGGGGCAAATGAACAAAATCATGCGAAAGAGAATGTTTTAAAAGGTTGGGAGGCTACTCTGCCCTCCTATTGACGCTGTAAACTAAAGGATAAAGAGTGACAGAGGCCCCTTCAAGAAGCAAAGCAGGTGTGTAGTCAGCCTTCCTAGCACTTACCAAGGTTTCCCCCAGTGCAACCACCCTTTCCTCCAAGCCATACTTGCATGTGTAAACAACAGGGAACCGTCCCCTTAGATCCTCCTTCTTCTGCCCAGGGCCCCCTGAGTGCAAAGGTCAGAGGCAGGGACACATTTGCTACCTTGATGTGCTCCTGAAGCTGCGCCTGGTGCTGCCGTGTCAAGTTCTCGTGCTGCTTCTGAAACTCGGCAATCAGGAGCTGCTTCTGGATCTGCTGCTGTTGCTGGATGAGGAGTAGCTCCTGCTGCAGCTGCTTCTCCCGGACGACAGGGTCCACCACGGGCATCATCATCCTGAGGTCCGTCCGTAGGTCCAAAGGGGAGATGGGCTCCAGGCCCACAGGAACCTCCGACTTTACATCCACTGGAGAAACGGGGGTGGGGGGGAAGGAAAGGATGATAAGAGATGTGTCCTTGTCCAAATCCATGTGAACACAGACAAAAAGGAAGACACTATATCAGGGATGGCGAACCTTTTGAGCTTGGCGTGTCAGCATTTTGAAAAACCCTAACTTAACTCTGGTGCCGTGTCACATATAGAAATTTTTTTGATATTTGCAACCATAGTAAAACAAAGACTTATATTTTTGATATTTATTTTATATATTTAAATGCCCTTTAACAAAGAAAAATCAACCAAAAAAATGAGTTCGGGTGTCACCTCTGACACGCATGTCATAGGTTCGCCATCACTGCACTATACGCATGCAACAAATTTTACACCAACAGATCTAGTCGTTTTTTTTCAATGATGATAACAGGTCTTTTGTATATCAATTTTGATAAAATGTACCATATGCTAATTGCCCCCCAGCAATGGGTACTCCGCCTTGAATCGTCCGCATTTACCCTTTTCAAAGAGATGATTCCAATTATTTAAAGGCATCAAAGTCGTTCATAAGACGTATTCTACTGGATCACTTACAAAGGTCAAGTTAGTTTAGGACCAAAAATGCGTCTCTGCTGAGGAAAGGAAGTCATGTTTTAATAGAGAACTTCTAACACAACTAAGGCTGAGTGCTTGCAAACATATTTGTTTGTAACAAGAGTTGGAAGATACATTCTAAGTTAAAGCTTTTTACATAATGTTGGGCTATTGGATCCATCAAAGGAAAACACAAATCTGCAAGCTGAAATGTGGGAAATGGTGAGCAGATTAGTTGATCAACCTTGGCAAGGAAGCCAAGACCAGCCATAAAGATATGAGGCTGCCCAGCTTCTCTGTGCTGGTTTTTATTTATTTTTTAAAATATATTTTTATTGGTTTCAGAGAGGAAGGGAGATGGGGAAAGAGAGAGAGAGAGAGAGAGAGAGAGAGAAAGAGAGAGAGAGAGAGAGAAACATCAATGATGAGAGAGAATTATTGATCCGCTGCCTCTTTCACACCCCACTTGGGGATCAAGCCCACAATCTGGGCATGTGCCCTGACCGGGATTTGAACCGTGACCTCCCGGTTCATAGGTCGATGCTCAACCACTGAGACACACTGGCTGGGCTCTGTGCTGGTTTTTAAATGGTAATGATCTGTATAGCAATCACCTTATTCCTAAACTAAACAAGGCATAAAAAATTTTTAGGATGCTTAGAACAAATATTCAATCAAGTAACAGGATGAAGAAAGATTGAATAATCTGAAAATAACTATAGCTATTTAAATTTATAAAAATTAAGTTAGATAATGTGTATAAAATTCTTAGCATGACTTCTAAGAGATAACTTTCCAGGAGTGGGATAAGCACAAGAGCTCACAGACAGGGTAGATATGCAGATATGCCAGCTGTTCATGGCTGGCATCCATCCTGATTAGTCAGTGTATATGCCAAACTGGTTGTTAAATATTTTGCATATGACCTTTGGCCACAGGAATCAAGAAAAGTATGTAGTTGAATAAAACAGATTTAGATAAAGATAATAGGGATTTTGGAGGGAGAATGTAGGCCAACTGAACGCATGTCTTTGCTAAAGTGGTCAGCCACTACTGAGACCCAAGTAATTACTGGTGGAAAAAAAAGAAAGACAGAAAATACATATCCAGAGTAGAGAGAAGTCAATTAAAAATAACTTATCCCTAGCTGGTTTGGCTCAGTGGATAGAGCATTGGCCTGGGGACTGAAGGGTCCCAGGTTTGATTCCAATCAAGGACACATGCCCGGGTTGCGGACTCGATCCTTAGTAGGGAGCATGCAGAAGGCAGCCGATTAATGAATCTCTCTCATCATTGATGTTTCTGTCTCTTTCTCTCCCTCTCCCTTCCTCTCTGAAATCAATAAAAAAATATATTTAAAATAAATAAATAAATAAAAATAACTTAAAATATTTTAACACTATGGGAACAAGAAAACAAAAAAGCTTCTATAAGTAAACTTTGACATGCAGGCCGCTTATTTTCAACCTCTGATCTAAAATCTAAATTCCTGTTCCCATCCTTCTAACTGTGGCCATGAGCATGCTATTTAAGTTCTCTAGGCCTCAGTTTCCTCATATGTACAATGCAGATAATTACAGCAAAGAGTAACAACACAGAGTTGTTAAAAGGATTAAATTGAATAATTCACTAAAAGACAACATTACACATCCCTCAATAAATACTTTTGGTTTCTTTATTTACAGAAATATGGTAATTTCCTGTATAGTACAATAAACCATCAACACTGTGTAGTCACACAACAAAAGTATTAGGAGCAAGTATGAAAATAAAATTGTATATGTTACATATTAGAAAATAAAAACACTAAAACCTCTAGGAAATGAAAAAAGAAAATAGATAAGCAACTCAAAAATTTCACCTTCACTAGAAAAGCAAGGCAACTTTTAGGTCAAAATAAGGCATCATTTTCTAATTATTAAATATTAGATATATGGTTGATGTATATGTGTGTGTTCTGTCCCATTGTAAGCATACGACAAAGTAGACAACTATAAACCACAAAAGACACTGCCAATTGGTTTAAAACTTCTGAAAAACAACTTGTTAATATATATTAAGAGGCATTAAATATTTCTGCCATTTGATTCAGGTTTGCCAACTCTAGAAATCTATCTTAAGAAGATAATACTAACAGGAAGAAACAGTTCGATGCTGTTTACTGAAGTGCTATTGTTTTCATCGAAATCACCAACTACAAGGAAATGTCCAAGGAAAATGTGTCATGTCCATTAGGTGTAAAAACATGCAATCATTAAAAATGTTTATGGGAACATGAAAAATGTTTTTACAGCATTAAATGAAAAAAAAACAGTAATAAAGGTGAAGTAAACCCTATGATATCTCTTTAAACTACATAAATACAATTTAATTTAGTCAATATACATTTATGAGAACTTTAAGTTGCCAGGCATGATTGCAGATGTTGGGGTTTACTAGTAAAACAAAAAAGACAAAAATCCCAGCCCTCACAGAGCATATCACATCTACTGGGGTTTTAATTATATGACTCTCTGAACTTTAACAGCAAAGACTGGTGAAATACAGTGCAGAAGATCGTTGTAGTAGGGGTGAAAATATGAATACTTTTCCCCATTCTACTTTTCTATGTTTTTCCAAAATGGCATCTAATGCTCTGACCACTACTGGAGGTAACTTAGGTTTCCTGATTCCAGGTTGGGGACCACAAAGTTAATACTTCATGCAACTTAAGAGCTAATTTCAGAGAGTCAGGAAAGCCTAATAGAAATCCCGTCTACAGCAGTTAAGCTGCAAATCGAATGAAACATTCACGTCCTTGCGTATCTTTTGAATTGTGTGTGTTCACAGGACTGTGTGTGCACCTGTGAGTGGGGGTGGGAGCGGGGACGGTGTCAGTCTCGGGTTGCAAACACTGGTTATTTTCCCCCCAATGTATTGATCAGAAGTCTTTGTGGATGGTAACACCACTTTAATGAAAATGGTAAACAACTTATTAATATACCATGGTTTGGTAGACATTGTCTTTTAAATCATGATCTCTGGGAAAGGAAAGCTATTAAAATTGAGCCAAGTTTCAAACTAAATGAAGATGACGGCCCGTAAGATCTCTAGTTGCAGAGTCCAATGTAGAACTTTCCTTCAAGGCCCTGGAGTAACGTGAGATTTGGAACATTAATTTATAGAGCTGGCATAATTCCAACCAAAAGCAAAGGCTGTTAATGATATATTTCATTTTTACATTAAAAAGGCCAAACTGCAGCCTCCAGTTTTCCCATGAAAATGCCAATAAACAAAAATCAGAATTTAACCCTATACAGCAAATGAAAAATTTCAAGAAACTCTGCAATCTCTTCTTTCTGGGATTCTTATTACCTATGAACTGTAAACATCGAACCCCTAAAAAAATCCTCCCCCCCAACAAAAAAGATAAGGGAAAAATGCCCCAGAACTCTCTATAACAGCTATTGTAGACCTCAAAGGGTAATTTGACTTCTTAACCTGCTATCCCAACAGAAATGATTGTGTCTAACTGCTTGCCTTTGTTCAGAGACTAATCACTAAATTGTGAAAAATCACCCTCAACTTACAAAAACTGCTCTTGATTATAAATAATTGCCCAAGACTGAGAGAAAGCGGCAGGCAAGATCCCAGTCTTTCATCCAATTTATTCAGCAGCAATCCACATTCCATTTGTCTAGACTAAATATAGCAGCGTTTATACAAGAAATCAATAGTGCTTGCAGAGAGGAGAGCGAAGGCATGAATATTTCATCAAACTCGGAGAGAAATGGCAATCAGCAAACTGATGGTGCTGTATAGGTCATCTTTGGCCTGCTGGATTAGTGCCTGCTACTTGGACAATAGCTCATCTCTGGCTAATCATAATCATATCATAGCCATTCTTTCTATTTTTAACATTAATTGCACTGTGGGTGACAAAGACTCATCGTATTCCAAAAGGAATGATGGATTTTTCTTATGTCTTCTGTGACAGGCTAATAGGCCTCCCCAGGAGCAATAATAGTAACACAATACCAGGACCGAGTTTTAACACATTACAGTCCCTTTCATATCCCGGAATGTGAAAGAAAGGGCACTGTCCGCAGCTGCTGTATTATCATAATTAGAAATAATCAACTTACAAGGAAAAATTAACAACCGATTTTAACAGTGAAGAAATGGAATCATCCCTGTTCACACATTTTTTGTCTAGGAACATGCAAATTCCTTACAAATTACTTTGAACAGGTGGCCAGTGATACATAAATTAGAAAGAAGTTGATGACAACAAATATTAGTGTTAGCATTACTTAGAAATGAATCATGTTTTCTTAACAGATCGCAAGACCTCGTAACTTCATTTGTACTTACCCAGTTTGTCCGACATTTCAAATACATGCCAACATGTTATAGTATATGTAATTATCCTAAATCCAAATCTCCATTCAGAACATTTCCATATTAGATATTAATAGTTTTAAATACTACTTTACAAAGTCCTGTTCATTCCTTCTTCAGTGTCCTTTAGATTGTTCTTTGATAGTTTTTGGCTTAGCACTTATCAACTCATGCAATCTTCTTGAAAAGTTTTTAGTTCTTAATAATCAGGGAAACAAAAGGCTTCCATTTCAAAATAAAAATCTCAGACCATACAGATGTTTATAATAATTACATTTATTTAAGCAACATGCATACCTGTGCAGCTATAATTAAATTTCTGTGACAAATGCTTTTCTTTTAAATACCACAGCTGTTAAAGAGGTAATTCAGAGTACTGAGGGTCATCTAGTAGCATTGCAGTGTGTCTTACTCCTTCACTTTCGATGCTGGTATTTATAGCACAGGTAAGTAGGAAGAATTTTCCTGTGTTCCAAAGCAGGAATCTTTGGTTGCTACTTTATCAGCTGACTTGCAAACAGGAAGCCTTCCATTTTAATAATGTTTTGAATGAACAACTGTCAAACCCCATGGATGGAAAAATTCTAAGAATGCACCATTTTGACCACTTACAACTATCCCAACTGTGACTGAAAACTGTTCATGTTGCTCCTCTGAAATGAGATCTCAAAGCAGCAGAGGGGAAAAAATACAGGTTTTCACACACAAAAAAATGCCATAGGCACAATCTCACCACCAATTTGTATGTGTCAACTTAGTTAAAAATTGAAACTTGAAAAAAATGCATAAAAACTGGAATCATCTTTTACTATCTCAGTTATGCATAGTTAGAGCAGCTACAACTTGGGGCATGGCATCACCAGCACTGCTCAGAGCCAGATTGTATGGAAATTAAGTTCTTTATACCAAGGAAATGGTTGTCCACAGCCACTGGCATGAGGGCATATGCACTACACATTCTGGATCTGGGGAGAAACAAATGTTGCTCTGATCATCCCTTCTGCTTCCTCTGTGACCATTGGGGCCTGCTGACTGCCCACCAGAAAAGGCTGCCTGCTGTGCTGTTTTCTGCTTTAACATTGTCCAATCAACTATGTAGTCATATCGGTATTTCAGGGTTCCGATAAGAATGTGGATGTGCCCTAGCTGGCGTGGCTCAGTGGATAGAGTGTCGGCCTGTGGACTGAAGGGTCGCAGGTTCGATTCTGGTTAAGGGCACATGCCTGGGTTGCAGGCTCAATCCCTAGTAGGGGGTGTGCAGGAGGCAGCCGATCAATGATTATCTCTCATCATTGATGTTTCTATCTCTCTCTCTCTCCCTCTTCCTTCCTCTCTGAAATCAATAAAAAAATTATATATATATATATATATATATATATATATATATATATATATATTAAAGAATATGGACGAACTGCCTCAGATACATGTAATCAGGGCTTCCTCAAAGTGTAGCCTATAACAACAATTAGGCTACATGACATATTTGGCAGGATTTCATGTAAAACTTCAGCACGTATAGACATCTTCCACTAACCTTTTTCTATTTGTTTCTTTTTGCCAGCCTTTGCCAGGGCAGGCTAGTTCTACTAGAATATGTCAGCATGTATCCTAATGATCTCTGAAACTCAGCTCAGTACGAATGCCCTGATGCTAGCTTGTCAGGTAGTGCAGAGAGGTTGTCATCTTCTGTATATGGTACACACTGCCCTGTCTTGTGTTTCTGTACTTTCCAGCCAAACCAGAATCAATAAGGAATAACAAAGTGACACCACCAATTATGAAGTTATCTGTGTACTGTCTGTGTATGAAACTCTTTGGATGCATCTACGCAAGTGTACTGATCACTGGTCAGTCAACATCAGTATAGTCTTCACTGTGAGCCTTCTTGAGCAGAAACTGGAGAGGTCTAGGGAGGTGGGTGGAAGACGATCCCTAAGAAGCACATTATAGTCTGAGGCCTAACCATCCCACTTTCAATGTGGGATGTCAACCCATTCCGAAGAATCTTAGTTTGCTCGGGTCCAGTCACAGGGGATGTGTAGTTCTCCTCACTCCAGTTTCATTATTACTTCCTCATCATTGGTTATGTTGATCACTGGGGAGAGTTTGTCAGGTAGAAGCCATGGGCTTTGGGAAATAAACAACTTAAGTCTGTTTTTTCCTTCAACTCCATGAAGTTGATTTAAATTCATTGAAACCACCTTGATATTTCCTTTTCTGAAACCCTGCTACCCCCTCCACCCCTTTCTTAACACTGACTTGGATCCAAAGAAACACAGTTTTATAATTTTATTTATATATTTATTCTTTAGATGGTGTTGGTTATATCATAAATCTAACTGAGGACAGGGTGGGCCTGGTGCCCGTTTGCATCTAGTGCCTCTCGTCCTTTGCCTCATAACTCTTAACTATTATACCTTCTAAAGAATGGATCAAGACTGTTTAGCACTGCATGTATCTAAAACGATATTTAAGTCATTGTTTTTATAATATCATCAGGTTGGCCTATCTTTTAATTCACTCCTTTATTCAGCAAATATTTATAAAGCCCTATTACATGCAAAAACAGTTTTCAGTGAAGGAGGAAGGAACCAATTTCAAGAAACTCAAACTCTGATGCGGAAGATCAACCCATGACCCTGTGCAGAAAACATGATGCATTCAGGGCAGGGAGGTTGGTGCTCCAGAATCCCACTTGGGCTGCTTCTATTTTCTCTCAGGACTCTCCAGGGTGATCTCTTCCATTCCCAGGACTGCATTTACTTCCTCTATTGTGACAATTCTATGTCCTGCCTCCACATCTATTCCAAATTTGTGACCCATATGTGTCACTACTCCTGGTGCTCTCCATTCAGCGTCTCATGCTGCCCTTTCTCTGGAGCCTCGAGTCTCAATTACTGCAGCCAGAGGAGAACATGGAAGGGATATGACTCCCCTCTCTCCCTTTTATTATCCTTATCCACTCCACAGAAATGATATCTTCTACTCTTATTCTTATTCAAATATATATTCTTTTACTACTACTCTTATTCAAATATTGTTTTAATTCACCAAGATCTGTCTATCACCACTGCCTGTTTTGCTAAAGCAGTCAGTCCTCAGTCACTTCCCTGGCTAAAACCCATCAGTGGGCCCCCCAGAGTGAACATGCTGGCCTGTCCCTACACTGGGCTTCCTGTTTATTTTTCTGGCCTCAACACCATCTACTGTCCCTTCACTTGAGTCACACTGATCTTTCAGCTCCTTAAACACACCATGCTCTCCCACGTCTCAGAGATTCCTCATACATTTTCTCTCATCCTAAAATACCTCACCCCATTTTTTTCTAGACTGTTTCTTACTTATCTTTCACATCTTAGCTAAAAATGACTTGATGTGGGATGTCTTTCTGAGTCCTATTGCATTTTCCTCTTACATTTTGCAATTATTTTCCCTAACATTTGTTTAACTGCCTCCTTTCACCATTACTTTAAGTTCCATGACTATAGTTTCCATACCTAGTACAGCATAAAAACAGTAATGCCACAATATACACCTGGAATGAAGGAATACATGAATAAATGACAGTCAATAGAATGCCTCAGTAGAATGCTTTACCCCATGCTAGATTGTTAGAAAATTAGATGGCCCTGGCCAGACAGCTCAGGATACAGCATCACCCAAGGTTGAGGGTTCAATCCCTGGGCAGGGCACATACAAGAATCAACAATGAATGCATAAGTAAGTGGAACAACAAATAAATGTTTCTCTCTCTTTCCTTAAAATCAATAATAAGTAAATAAGAAAGAAAATTAGACCAGAACTCATATGCTTCAAGCTAGCAATTTTTTAAAATCTCCAACTTGAAAATGAAGGAATAATTACTAAATGTAAATAAAAAAGAATATATTCTCATAAAGTTATTTAATCAAAATTCTTTAATATTTTATCAAAAATAACTAGTAATTGTTTTTTTTTAAACACTGAAGCACTTTTTATTGAAGGTTCTTCACTGAAATGTGTAATATCCTTTCAGTCTTGGAAGGTACATTTCTTTTCTGAAAAACTAAATTAATATATTTAAATGTGCCTAGCACACAAAATGGGAAATGGAAAAACAAGTAATACAACCTCAGTTTGATGACAATGCTGCCAAAATTTCACTTTAGTAATACAACTATTCTTAGCGGACTTTCCACTATTAATATTTATGATTGCATCACCATAAAATAAAAAGAATTTGTAAGTTCTCAGACAGGAAAAGTATAATTTTTATAACAAGAATTATTTAAATTGATTAGTCCAGAAATACAATTCCCCCTCAAAGTGATTCTGTTCAAGTTATACATGTCTTCAGTTTCTTTAAAGTGCACTAATACAGGGCATAAGCGAAAAGAAAATAAATGCAAGAAGCAATCTGGGCTTTGATTTACTATTCTCTTATTTCCCAGGGGTCTGAACAGGAAACAAAAATAACCACAAATGACTAAAATATCAGTAGGCCTTGAAATATCAACATTTAAGTTAGAGCAAGCTAACTTTTTAATCAAAGCCTTACTATTTTGATTTACTTAATTCAAATTCCCTCTCTGCAAATATGCTTTTGAATTAAGCAGTCATAACAAACCATAACACAAACATGAACTGCCAACTCATTTGTAATACCCACTTAGGTCTAAAGTATTGCAGTGTTTGCTAGTTTCTTACTATTTGAGAATCAGGTAAAGGCTTCATTGAGCTTCTTGCAGCATGGAAACAAAATCAAGCCAATTTATGTGACTTCAAGGTAATAGGAGCCTAAAACCTAATCCATATTATTTTGTAATTGGAGATGAAGATGTAATCTGATACAATGATACCTGTAAGTGAAGTTTTAGTAGATGTAAAACTTTAGTGTTTTAAAATAGTAAATATGGGTATTAATTTTAAAAAAGTTATTTATTTGGCCACATATAACACTCCTGAACTAGGATTTAGAGCAAAATTACTCCTCTAAGAATGACAATGAAGGTGAGACAAACTGTGTTTTTTCTACAATTTATAGTTCTCCTAGGTTACAGACAAATTCTAGATTACTACTATTTGCAAATGTCTAACAAAACTCCCTTCTCTCTCTCTCTCTCTCTCTCTCTCTCTCTCTCTCTCTTTTTCATTATGAAAACTGAATATTCAGGCAGGGGATTACTTTCTATCCCCAGAATTTTGTCCATCATCTGACACGTAATATAAACTTAATAAATAAGTTTAATGAATATCAGTTGAATAAATGACCTCCTCAGCAGATACCCCTTCTAACAACACTTTCTAAACAAATCACATTTGCTTATTCAGCAAATGAACTTTTTTTCAAAGAATATGTTACCAGTCTTCTATCAGGAAGCAGTGTTTGTGGAAGTATATAACTGTGCTGTTTCGATTGAAAAAAAAGAAGAGCAATTATTGGCTCTTGTGTCCTGCCAGCAAGAACAAATTACCTTTAGCCACTAAAAAAGTATTCCAATACTTCTGAAAGCTTCACTGCTTAACATGTTCAAGACAATGGCATGACTTGAAAGGTTCAGGAAAGTAGGCAGAGAAAAGGGCAGACACGCCATGCACTGAGCTTCCCTGTCCTTCTCTTTCATTCAAACCAGGTCTTTTCCTTTGCTGCCCTTGACCCTTCAGTCCTGCAGAATGGGAATAGGACCTCAAACAATGCACATTTTTTTCTTTTCCAGATATCAGTTGTTTCCTAAGTTGGGACGAAATCTTTACTACAAAACAAAAAGTCTTAAAGCCCCACTACAACTTCCTAATATAGGATTGCATTGGCTTTTTAAAAAGCAAAAACATTTCTTGAAACAGCTAGACACTTTCTTCAAATCAAATCTTATGAATAGTCCCTACTTAGAAAACCATCGCCAGTGAAACTGTGAAAGGGGAACTGATGTCCCACCCACCCACTCACTTGCTCGCTGGCTCCTTTCCCTGGGAATCCAGACGCCATGGAATTCAGTTTGAAAATCATTGTTCTAACTGCAATGCAGCTTTAGTTGCCAAATTCAAATTAGAGGCAAATTACATTACTATTGTTTCAAAGAACAATGCATTACTGTTTCATGGAATTATGGAGCTTTGGAATTTTTGAATTGGAAAACATTAATAAAGTTTCTCTTCATACATACAATTGGGGGGGGGAGGGTAAATGTTAAAAAATAAAAATTCCTCTAACGTTGCATAATTTTAAACAGAGCCAGACAAATGCATTGGCACCTCTGTTTATATTACTGCCACATGGTGGCACCACTTTTGCTCAGAAGTAGAAATACCCACTTATCCTTTGTCAGGAAGAGCTTTGGATATGTGAGTTTTACAATAATTATGCAAGCCTGGAATTATGCCGAGTTTTCAGAGCTTGAGCATTCAAATGAAACGTGACTTCCCTATGGGAATTCTAAATTTGGCTTTCTAAACCTGAGTAAAAAACAACAATAAAACCAAATACTAATACCATAATATCAGTTCGTCTGGACAGTACTTTTCATTTAAATTATGGAGCCAACACCAATACTTCACTTATTATGAGCTAAACACTGTTCTGAAGCTTTATACAATAAACTAAAGGCCCGGTGCATGAAATTCATGCACTGGGGGGGAGGGGAGGGTGTCCCTCAGCCCAGCCCGGAACCCTTCTCCTTTTTTGGACCCCTGGGTGTAAACCGACGGCCCAGTTTAGCGCCCAAACCCCTGTGAATATTTAGGCCCTGATCCCAGTTGATATCAAATTAGCATATACCCTCCTATTGGCTGGGGGGCACTGCCATCTTTGAGGGGGGGGGCAAGAAATTAGCATATTCCCTCCTTATTGCCTGCGGGCACTGCCATCTTTGAGGGGCGGGGCAGTCAATTTAGCATATTCCCTCCTGTGGGGATTCGGGCCTAAACCGGCAGTCAGACATCCCTCTCACAATTTGGGACTGCTGGCTCTCCACCGCTCGAGTCCTGGTCACCACCCCCTTACCACTCCCTTGCCAGCCTGATCGATGCCTAACTGCTCCCCTGCCGGTCCGGTCACCCCTAACTGCCCTCCCCTACCGGTCCAGTTGCCCCCAACTGCCCTCCCCTGTTGGCCCGGTTGCCCCCAACTGTCCTCCCCTGCCGGCTCGGTCACCACTAACTGCCCTCCCCTGCTAGCCTGGTCCCCCCCAACTGCCCTCCCCTGCCAGCCTGGTCACCCCTAACTGCCCTCCCCTGCAGGACTGGTCGCCCCCAACTGCTCTCCCCTGCTGTCCTGGTCACCTCTAACTGCCCTCCCCTGCTGGCCTAATCATCCACAACTGCCCTCCCCTGCTGGCCATCTTGTGGCTGTGGGTGCTGCCATCTTTTAGGGCGGGGCAGTCAATTAGCATATTCCCTCCTTATTGGCTGAGGGCACCACCATCTTTGAGGGCAGGGCAGTCAATTAGCGTATTCTCTCCTTATTGGCTGTGGGTGCCACCATATCTGAGGGTGGGGCAGTCAATTAGCATATTCCCTCCTTATTGGCCATGGGTGCTGCCATCCTTGAGGGTGGGGCAGTCAATTAGCATATTCTCTCCTTATTGGCTGTGGGTGCCGCCATCTTTACAACGGTGTGAGGGTCAATTAGCATATCCCCCCTTTATTAGATAGGATGTTGATTCATTTATTCTTCCTTACGTTAGAAGGTTGTACTCTCTGGTAACCTATGGGGTAGACACATTTATGATCCTCATGCACAGATGAGGATATTGGAGGCACTGAGGAATTTGGTCAAGGTCATTAAGCTACTAAGTGGTCCAACAGGAATCAGAACACAGGTCATTCAGCCATAGAGTCCATGATCTTAGCCACTGCATTCTTATTTTTCTTGAGATTGATATAATAAGCATCCAATTTAACATCTATGCAGTTCATGTTGGGATATTCCTCGATATAATTAAGACTGAAGATGTTTGTTAAGATAACATCACACATTTTTTATTTTTAGAGGTAAAGAGAAGCTTACTTGTAACTGCCAACATATTCCAAAGAGAGATGTGTAATGGAACACATTTCTGCATATTTTGAGACAGTTTTGTATTTTCAGGTGAATTTAAAGAGTCTTTCTTAACATGTGTGTTTCTATGCTCTTTTTAGAAACAACTCTAGGAATTGAAAATTTGATATTTTACCCTTTCCTATTAGCTCTAGTAGTGTCTACACAATTCTTTAGATTCATCTTACTATCCAATCTGAATCTCTTAACTCACAGGTAAAGACTGCCTAATAATGAAGTCATTGTTAGTACTTGATTAACTAAATCCCACTAGATTGAATCAGAGGTAGAGAGCCCCAATCACAATTAATTGTACACAGTGTTAATGGACTTTGAATGTATTGTTCATACATTTTTAGTTTACTTTTTAATTGAAGAAAGGAAATAGTAACAAGATAGAAGCAGCAGCTGTTTTCTGACAATATGAAAAAGGATTTGACAGGATAGACTTGGGTGGTTTATTCTTTTCTTATTTCAGAGCTTTCTATTTTGGGTTTGTAATTCCCTGTTCATTATGAGAGATGATCACTAGCCATTAAGGCTCAGTTTATTAGGTAAGTGGGAGGGTTTACCTCAAAGAAGAAAATGAAGTTGTCAGAAAAATCTAATTTTTAAAGATATATAAATAAATAGGAATGGATGTGTCTATATCTGTGCATTAATTAAAGATATTCATAATTTGGCATAAGAAAATGTAATAATTTTTCTCTTTGGCTACTCTTTAATTAGACTGTCATTAAAATGTCTATTTCTGGTAGAACTCATAGTATCTGTTTATAGAAATAGCCTGTATTCAGAGAACTGTCAGCATTACAGAATGCTTTTCAATATTTTAAGCATAGCTTTGAGATGATCACTCTATAATTTGAAGTGGTACCATTTGTGCAAACAAAAGTATGAGAAGTTATTTAAAGTATTAAATGGGAACTGAACTCTGCAGAGCAGAGGTCAGCAAAGTATAGCTCACAGGCCAAATCCAGGAGAGAGGGAGAAGGAGAGAGAGAGAGAGAGAGAGAGAGAGAGAGAGAGAGAGATCATTTTGTCATTGTACTTGTTTATTCATAGAGAGAGGGAGAGGAGAAGGAGAGAGAAAGAGAGAGAGAGAAAGAGAGAGAGAGAGAGAGAGAGAGAGAGATCAGCTACCTGGCCAGGGCTTTGCTTTACACATTACTAAAAGGTTAAAAAAAATAAAAGTAGCTGAACAAATGTGGCTCAGAGGTTGAGTGTCAACTATGAACCAGGAGGTCTAGGTTTCATTCCTGGTCAGGGCACATGCTTGGGTTGCTGGCTCAATCCCCAGTGTAGGGCATGCAGTAGGCAGCCAATCAGTGATTCTCTCTCATCATTGATATTTCTATCTCTCTCTCCATCTCCTTTCTTCTCTGAAATCAATTTAAAAAATATTAAAAAAATAAAAAAAAACGTTTCATGATGTAAAAATTATATGAAATTCAAATGTCAGTGTTCATAAAGTTTTATTAGAACACAGTATTGTCCAACGCTGCTTTTGCACTACAAAGGCAGAGCTGAGTGTGATAGAGGCAGGTAGTATGACCTGCAAAGCTTAAATATTCACTATCAGCCCCTGACAGAAAAAGTCTGCCAAACCCTGCTGTAGGGAAAACTATGACCAATTTTATTCTCATACTAGTGACGCAGTGCATGGATTCATGCACATTGAAAGGAAGTTAATAAGAACACCGGCCAGTGGGGCGGGACTGGGAGAGACAGGCCAGACACGCCCTGGAGCCAACTTCCATGGTCCCTCCCTGGCTGGTCGCCCCCGGGGTGGCGCTGTGGAGTGAGCAGGGTCCCTCTGGCAGGTGGGGTCCCTCAGCCTGGCCTGTGGGGATCTGCCCGAAACCAGCTCTTTGACATCCCCCAAGGGGTCCCAGAGTGCAAGAGGGCACCTGCAAAGTTGCTGTCACACAGGGTGTGGAACACAAATACAAGTGTGCAGTAAACCAGATTCGGGGCCGACAGTGCCCCAGCAACAACATAACCCACAGCTGAAGGTGGAATCCCACAGCCCAGCAAGGAATCGGGCTCCCTCCTCTCTGGTTACGGGGTGCATCACCCGAGAACCACTGCTGCCAAGTCACTGCAGCTCCTGCGTTGAACGTCTGCCCCCTGGTGGTCAGTGTGCATCATAGCTACCAGCCGGACAGACAGCATATTAGCCTTTTAAATATATATATATATATATGCTACTTCCCCGTGATTATCAAATTTCCAAGCCACTTCTCTAATTTCTACCCCACTGGTTTCATGTAGAAGGTTAAAAATTACCACGGTTTATTGCAACCAAAATAAAACATAATTATGAAACAAATTATGTTGACAAGAAAAGGTCATATAAACAAAGCTCTGTTTTTCATTGGATTGATATGTTAATTTTAGACTGTTGCTAGTTCTTTGCATTAAGCAGTAAGCTGGAAGACAAAAATATAAGTAAGAACTATGACATTTTTAAATAAGCGATATGTGCTGAGTAGTAGCTAACCACTTTTTTTCATGGATTTTTTTCATTTGATACAAAAACCATATCATCATTCCTAATTTACAGGTGAGGATAAGGAGTACTGGACAGGCTAACAATAATTTTCCAAGGGCACAGGTACATTATTTTTAAGTGTTACTTTTTTAGTTGACTTAATTTAAAATCATGATAAACATTAATTTTGAATGATGCTAAATGGAAGTCACTATATCATATTCCATACTAGAAGATTCTGGTGTGTTGTCCTTCTAATTTATCTCTTTTCCATGAGGCAGAGATAAAATACTCTGCATGAAGCTATATCTAGAATAAATATTTGCTCAATTAAAACTCTTTAAAGAAAATAAACAAGCTGCTCCCATCTGTAAAGTAATTGTTTACAATTCCATATATATTAAATGTAAGTATATTTATATATAAACAACATAAGTAATACATAAAAATAATATGTATACTCAAAAGGCTAGTATATCTTATGGAAATCAACATTTGAATGAGCTTAATAAAGGAATGTTTGGAAATTACAGGATATTGTATTTATGTGACATTAAAATTTTTGTTAACAATGTGTGGGTTGGTTTAGTTCATATTGAATATTTTAAAACCTGAGGTTTTAAAGAAACATCACATGTACCTCAAAGCTACAATAATACTACTACAAGGTTGGCTATTATACCCTAGTGATAGATCTGCAGCCAAACCACTGAAGAAATTTGGTGCCTCAAACAAAATAGCCCTAGTATTTAGGCATTGTAAGGAAGAAAAAAAAACTAATGGGAAAAAATAGTTACCCAAATGTTCTTCCAGATATTAATGTAATTTTAAATTAATGTAACCCAAGATCATAGGAAATACACGGCTAATCATAGAGCTTAGCAAAGCCATTCTGAATCCAACGGTATCAATTTTATTTTCCACAGAATTCATATTATAACTTACATCAGACCAGTAGAAGACATTCAGCAGCTTGAGAACTCATTTGTTATATAAAAATTTAAGTTCTATTTTTAAAAAATGTTTTAAATTAATGGTTTGGAATTCACAAACCTCAGAAAAAGGAAATATATTAAACAAAAGAAATAAGAAAGAACAAAAAAAAATAGATGCAATTGTGCTTTATCCTCTGAGAAATGCACTTGTACAGGACTTATTCAGGTTTCTTCTCCCTGCCTGGGTTGTCGGGGGTGGGGGAAAGAGGAGACGAGACTCCCTGTGATTTTTTAAGTCAGTACGGAAATTCTGCCTGCCCTGTTAGGCATGTCCCTGTTAGATTTATGCAGGCCGTCCTGTTGGGTTTATTCCTCTCAAGGTAAATTTGGCAGGATGCAGGATTTAGTCAAAGCCAAGGGCCAGAAATTTCTGGGCATGTCTGAAGAGCAGGTGGGGCTGGCACAGCAGATGTCCATTTGCATAAATGACTAAGGTACCTCCTGAGAAAAACTCATCTTCCGTAAAGAGGAAGCCGGGCCTGACACCCCTGACCTGATCACCAAGCCTCAGGGCCTGAGGGAATACATAGTGCATCCCTCCTGTCCACTCTCATCTCCAGGTCCCAGGTTCAAACCTTGTTTCCACCTTCCACGATGCACTGAAAATGCTTTTACCAAACTCATCAGTAACATCTTTTTTTAAAATTGTTTTATTGCTTAAAATATTACAAAGAGTATTATATATGTCTCTTTTTTTTTTCTCCCCTTGACCTTCCCCTAGCCTCCCATACCCCCCAGTGTCTTGTGTCCATTGGTTATGCTTATATGCATGCATACAAGTCCTTCGGTTGATCTCTTACCCAACCCCCTAACCCTCCCCGACCTTCCCGCTGTAGTTTGACAGTCTGTTCGATGTTGCTCTGCCTCTGTATCTATTTTTGTTCATCAGTTTATAACATCTTATTGTCAAAACCAAGTCTTTGTCTTACTTGATTCTCTTTATCATGGGACAGTTGTTTTAGAGAATAAATAAGTGAATAAATTAATCTATTAATCTATCTTCTTTCAGTCGGTGGCTAATGCCCAATATCTTGCTATAGGATCGAAGCAGAGCATGGCAGATAGAAAACTGTGTCTGTGGCTGTATTCTCTTTTAAAAATATATATTTTGTTGACTTTTTACAGAGAGAAAGGGAGAGGGAGGGATAGTTAGAAACATCAATGAGAGAGAAACATCGATCAGCTGCCTCCTACACAACTCCTACTGGGGATGTGCCCGCAACCAAGGTACATGCCCTTGACCGGAATTGAACCTGGGACCTTTCAGTCCACAGGCCGACGCTTTATCCACTGAGCCAAACCGCTTAGGCTGCAGCTGTATTCTTGATCACTCTACTCCTGTGGGCCTTGGGTTCCTCACGTATAAAACAAACAAGCTGAAGCAATGATTCCTGAGGCTCTTTCTGTACCAAGGCTATTCTCTCCTTACCCCACAATTGTGACATATTAGTTCCAATCAGAAAGTCTATCTCATGAGAGAAGCCATTACCGTTGGCCTTCACTCACCTCTATGGGTAAGTCAGTAACCAGCAGAGCAGGTTCTGACCGCAAAGAAAGCAAGAGGTTGTAGGAGGGAAGAGAAGGACTCCAGCCACGTAGGAGAAAATGAGAGAATGGAAACCAGGGACTCCTTTGGAAAAACTTTATCTAATTAAAAATTACCCCAGATCAGGCTTTGCCTGAGATATAAAACTCAATTATAGTCAAAATTGTTCTATTCCGATTGTGTTGTTTGGAAACTTCGCCTCAAACCTTCCATTACAAACAGCAAAGCAGCCCTTTCCATTTTCTACTTCAATGAAAATAAATCTTTTTGTACAAGAGCTGTTTCTCAGTAGGATGTAACAAACAAAAATATCTATATTCTGTAATTCAGTACTTAGGAAAATAAGAATAAACATTTGCCTCACAAAGTGCTACTGCAGAGCAATACAATACCCAATTTGAGAAAAATCAGAAATATTCTGATCCCATGAAATGTGATGGATATTCAAAGAAACTCACATTGCTTAATAAAGTAACAGAAAATTGCCTGAAATTAGAAACAAGAAAATCAACTAAAGTTGAAAAGTAAAACTGGAAAAAAAAATTTGTTTACCCCTAATTTAAATATCTTAGAATTCCCTTTATTGGTTAACATAACAAGATAATACTACTTACAAAGGCTTACAAAGGAAAATTAAAGCCACATCGGCAATTTATTTTTATTATATTGGTGTATTTATTTATCAGCTGAACCTTCCTTTTGGTGGTGATGGTGGTGGGGGGGGATGGAGCTGAACCTTTCTTTTGGTGGTGGTGGTGGTGGGGGCGTTACTAAAAAATACACACACACCCTTTTTTTAACTACAGAAGTAGCCTGTGCTGTCCAAGCATTTGGTCCCGTTCAATAGCTAAAGAACCCTCTCCCACACCCCACTCTCGTTTGGCTTCAAGTCAATACTGTTTTTCTCATTCCAACTGTTTGGGACATATGCTGGCCCAACTAACAATGATAAACACAGCAAGCTGTCTCTGATATGGTGCTGATTAAGTCATCTTGTGAACAAGCAGAATTTGGGTGTTAAGATGCTAAGGAAAAAAAAACTACTTTCAGAAATTCTCCCTTTGAAAAATATTTGGATTCTGAATTTTAAATTATATGATAAACAAACCATGGGATACTTTACAACATACATTCATTGCATGTTGGCCTAGGCATTTGAGATACACAGAAACGAAGACATGGTCCTTATGTCCATAGATTTTACAGTTCAAAAGGGGAAGTATAGGGAACATTGGAGCCCAAAAAGGAGCTTAAAAATAACTTTCTTCATAGAGAATGGCACTTGCTATGTCTTGCAGGAAAAAGGGGGTATAGAACTTAAGTTGTGAATACTATGAATTGTATTTTAATATCCCATGAGTAAAATATTAATAAAAAGGTAGGATCTTAAGCAAAAGAATTAGAAATAGAAATAAAGACCCAAGGAACATCATAAGCATTTGGTACAAAATAATTGGAAGGGATATAAATATTGTAGTGCACCTAATTATTATTCAGAGTGAAAAATTATTTTAAAAAATTGGCATCTTAGACTCTGTTTTTGTACATTAGAACTGAGGGCTTATTTTTCACTTAGCTTAGACTATTATATGCCAGCTTCCCCTCATTATGCACATAGAACTGATAAAACCAAATTGTAAAATAAATCCAGAAATACAATTCTTCTATCAAAATACATATATATTTGGAAGCTTGAGAGGAATAGGCAAGTAAAAAAACCAAACACCTCAAAGTTGAGAAAACTGGAATGTCTCATTTATTTATCAACAAATTGATGCTATTCATAATTTGACAGAGAGAAAACAAGACAGATAAAGTTATAATAACAGGCAATTTTTTTAGGTTATACTCTTACAACTTAACTCAGTTTTCTTTTTTCTAAACTATGAAGCCCCTATAACTAGAAAGATGAGGAGGAATAACTAGTTGTTATAAAAAGATTTACAAATTAAGCAGGGTGGGAATTGGAGGGAAGATTTGGTGAGAAAACATAGAATATGATAAAAGTTTTACTAATGATTTGAAGACATAAAGAACAATGTATTTAATAGATGCCAATTTTTGAGAGTTTCTCTATGAAAATTATTGTGCTAAGCGTCTTAAATACATTGAGAAATTACAGAAATAGAAAAAAGTAATTCTGTCTGTAGGGGTTATAAGAAAGACTTCTGAGTTAAAGATATTAAAGATTGGAGGATGGGGAAACAATTAAAGAGTTACACAGTAAAGGCAATAACAAAAACAGAAAGAAGATAATCATTGAATAGTTATGGCTAGCAAACACAATAGAATAGAAAGGGATAAATTTAAGAGACATCTTTAAGGTATAGTCAGTAAAGTTTGAAGATCAATTGCATGAAACAAGTAGGAATTCTTTTAAAGAATCATTGATATATTTAGATTATGTTAGTACTCTTAATAGCAATGTTGAACTATTTTATATAATTTTTAAATCAAGGGGCAAAAGAACATACAATTTCTTTCTTAAAGAGGCAAAATCTTTTCACAATAAAAATTGGAATATTTAAATTAACTATTTTCTTAGTCATCAAAATAGTTTCCTGTGTGAGTCACAGTTAGAAAATTATTGATCAGTAAATACAATCAAACTAAGTAAAAAGGTCAATAACATATGACCTATATCAAAAAAGAATAACATCTGTAGGCACTGCAACCCTTGTATACTGAAATTGTAAATCATTTTGGAACGAAATTAAAGTAGATCAAAATAAGTGGAAATGCATCCCATGTTCAGAGATACTCCCCAAACTGATCTACAGATTCAATACAATGCCTATCAAATGTCAGTTTTGTTCTGTTTGTTTTGCAGAAACTGACAAGCTGATCTTAAAATTTATATGGAAATGGGAGGGACCAGAATAGCCCATATAATCTTGAAGAGTAAAAACAATATGGAGGATGCACATTTCCTGATCACAAAACTTCCTACAAAACTACAATAAATCATCAAGACAATGAAGTACTAGAATGGGGACAGACTAGAAACAAAGCTTCACATTTATGGTCAATTTTTTTTTGACAAAACATTTAAGACAATTCAATGGGAGAAAGAATAGTCTTTGTAACAAATGATGCTAGGACAGTGGTCGGCAAACTGCAGCTTATGAGCCACATGCGGCTCTTTGGCCCCTTGAGTGTGGCCATGAAGTTTCAATCGCACTGTACGTGCGCACCTGCACGTGGTATTTTGTGGAAGAGCCACACTCAAGGGGCCGCAGTTTGCCGACCACTGTGCTAGGACAACTAGATATCTATATGCAAAAAAAAAAAGTGAAGTTGGAATCCTACCTTCTACCATACACAAACAAAAAATTAGTTTGAAATGTATCACAAACATAAATGTAGAGTTAAAACCATAAAATGTTTAGAAGACAACATAAGAGTAAATCATTGTGACCCTGGATTAGACAATGGTTTTTTAGATAAAATCAAAAGCACAGTGACAAAGAAAAATAGATAAGTTGGTGTACCTTAAAACGAAAATGTTTGTGCTGAAAATGCTAACATCTATCTACAGAATGAAAGAAAATATTTACAAACCATATATCTGATAAGGGTTTAGAATCCAGAATGTCTAAAATAAAATGGAAAGAGTATAAACACAACAAAAATACAAACAACCCAATTAAAAAATGGGCAAAGGATTTGAAAAGATATTTCATCAAGGAAGACTTAGAAATGACCAATAAGCAGCTGAAAAGATACTCAATATCATTAGTCTTTAGGACAATGCAAATCAAAACCACAATGAGATATTACTTCACACCCACTAGGATGATTATAATAAAAAAATTATAACAAGTGTTGATAGAAGTTATGAACCCCAGCTCTTCAACTCCTAGGTATATATAAGAGTAATGAAAAACACATCCACATAAAAATGTGTACATAAATGTTCATACAATGTTGTGTATTATCTATTCAAGTGAATGAATAATCAATTAAAATAAATATAGGAAAATACAAGATTTGAGTCATCTTGATCCATCTTAAATACCTAAACTTACATTTGCTGCCTCTAACAAGTAAATACAAAACAAGTAGACCTTAGAATGTGATATCTGAATGAAAAGTATCTCATAGACTACATAAAAGTTATATTTCCAAAGCTGTTCATAAGTAGTTGTTTCTATTTTGGCTGAAGTTCCAGAAAAATAGGTGTCAACTACTCCCACATTCTATACCACCATGTAGGAGTAAACTGAAAACCCATGTGGGGACCCTTGGCTCTTCAACACTCAAAGGTATAAAAGAGCTGCAGGAAAACTGACCAAGGAGATGGAGATAAGACATGGAGAATTTCTTGAGGGAGCATGTCACTGTATTTCACACCCCACACCCTCCTCCTTAGTGATTGAAGGCTTGTTTGTCCCCCGCCTTAAGATTAATGAGAAGGACTTCAGAGAACACACGTAGAATGCTTGGCATGTTTTCTGAAGTTTTGGAGATGGGATGAATTAGTTTCTGACTCAAGCCTGAGAACTCTAGAGGATGAAAGCCAAGGCTGAGAGGTAATGGAATCCACTTGGGAAGAGACAGTGTACTTGATGAGCAGGTCTAAGGTGCAGGTGCATTGTGCAGCCCAGATTTGGGCCAGGGAAAAAGGGAAATGACAAGACTGACCCAGGACTGTGTTAAAATCTGCCCACGAGGACAGAAATTTCTACTTTGAATAAAGTTTGTTTCTTAGATTGATAATTAGTGGCCTGGTGCACAGATTCATGCACATTGAAAGGAAATTAATTAGAAGAAATATTTTAATATCGCTATTTGCCCTTTCTCTATAATAGAAGTGTCAACCAAATTCATGATCGACAATGACAGATCGAAACACAGGCGTACAATTGGCGCCAGTGAGAGCTTTATATGTATTGCACATGCCCGAGTCAACATTTATTTTTAAATTGCCAGTGTGCGTCATATGTACTGGCTAGTCGAATGGTCGGATGGACGGTCGGTCGCTTAGTCTTTTATATATATATATATATATATATATATATATATATATATATATATATATATATATATATATATATATATGACTGAACTGAAACACTCAAAGGTTAAAATGCCTTGAGGACTTCATGGGAACTCCAGTTAATTTCCAGAGTTGGGTCAGACTTCTCCTCCAGGACTAGTCTGAATGGTCAGAGAGGAAAGAGATTCAAGTTGGTTTTCTATGGCACTCTGCAATCTCACATGTCTAATATAAAAGTTACACTAGTTATGAGAAAAAAGAATTTGCTTAAAGAGGGAGTAAATCTATATATGTTCTTGGTATTATCAGAACCAAGTATTAGTGTGTTAGGCAGGGCTCAAGTGCAGTTTCCATTGTACAGTATGGTGTAAGATTTAGGGGAATAGTTCTGAAATTCAGTCTTGAAATGAACCCTGAGGTCTAGCTTTTAGATGATATTGGCAGAACGAAGTTCTCAGAATGTCATTCTTATCACCTTTTACCCTTTGCATCTTTCCAGCTCCCTGTTAATTATCATGGTCTATGAAGAAACACCAATAATTGGAAATGCACTACACTTAGGAATCAATTGTATGTTTATTTTTAGTAGTAGGAAAATGAGTTTGTTTTCAGAGAATTCTGAGAATGAAATGTGTAAAATATAAAAAGAATAAAAAGTAATGACTGGGTCAGAAAAGAGTACTGATTATATAAAGTTCTACATGGCAAATACTATATCCAATAATTTTGGTTTATTCTGAAAAGAAATGCTTTCTGTATTTGGAGGCCAAAGTTGAACAAATATAAGAATATTCTTAAAATAGCTTTTACAATGCATGTGCCTATTTATTCCAGGTCTCACATACTGTTAAAGTTTTGGTAATGCTAGATTCTTTCAAATTCAGCAGGTGGTAGTCACACTTTTAAAAATAAAAGTAAACATAGGTAAATGCTGAAACATAATTAAGTATTTCTTAAACTCATAATATGCCACAAGCCTATTATAAATGTCACATCTGTATGTAAATAAATGAAATGTTTACCTTTTGGTTTTATATTATAAAAGTAACAGTAGGTCCATAAGGAAAACATTTTGACAGCCCAAAGGATGAAGCAGAAGGTCAGAATTTCTCTTTCTCACTCCTTTCTCCCACCTCCCTCCCAGAAGAAAAGCCTGTTAACAGTGTGTGTGTTCTTCCCAGGTCTGTCTTTCCCGTGATGTTGTTTCTGTCTGTGTATCAGGGATAAAACACTCTGCTCAAATGAAGGGAAAGCATAAAATTTATATATTTATTTTCACTTCTAATAAAGAAAAGTTAGAAGAGATGACTACAACCTATACAGGGGGATGTAGGTTAGATATAAAGAAACCTCACCATCTTGCCATTGCTTTAAAGTTGTCAAAGCCCCAGGATAAAACACTGAAAGTGTTTTCAGATTCTCCTTTGACCTACATCTGCTTTTTAAATTTTAAGTCAATATCACATGGAGAATAGATCTAGAATGTTGAACTAATAAGACTCTAAAATAGCTTCTTCTGGGTTTAAAAATAACCATAATCATACTATTCCTAAAGTAGCTGGGAATTTGGGCACAGCGTACTCTCTCCTAACTTACAACTAAAATGTTAATGAGATCCATTAAAAAAATCTCACTGAGTCTACTGGATTCCTTAATTTTTGACTATTGCCTGGTAGATTTTTCTCATTAAAAAGATATTTCAGAAGCCCTCGGAATAAGTAGTAATATGAATAGCCTCCTAAATTTACCACGAGGAAGTACATAAAGATGGTTACACCAAAAAGAAAGCAAGCGGTACTTTCTACATTTATTCAATTACTTCAAAGAATGATTTATTACATTACCCCTAAAACCAATCTCCAGGAGATAGAACCCATTTAGTTTTCTGCTGAATTATGTAGCATTACTAACAATTTAACAAACACATGAAAATGTGTGGGGAAACACTGAGAAACAGAAGTTTTATTGAGTTAAATATTAAGATAAGTGACAGTAAATTTTAAAATATTCAATTTACTTCCAGAAGAACATTTTTCCATATGTGGAATTTGGCTGCTGACTTGAACACTGGAATGAGACAGAAATCAGGGAACCAAATTAAAGAGCTGAGAGAACATATGGAAATTTAGTAAATATTATTTACATAGTAAAGATGCTTTGGACTTTTGATCACATATGATATTGCTGACATAAGAGAATTTAACCTCCTCCCAACTTTTGGCCAAATGATAAGACAACAGTCAATTTTAAGGACATCTCCTTGACATTTCTTACTTCTGAAACTCCAAGATCCAAGTCTATATTCTATACCTAATTGCTCAATGAATGGTTTAATGAAAAGCATATTAAGGAACCTACCTTTATGCTGAATCTATACAAAATTTTATAAATATTTTTGCCCACAAGAAATTTGTAGAATCTTACCCTATCCTTGCAGAAGATATAACCCCCTCCTGACATGCATTCCTATCATAAAAATGTTATTTTTTCTTTAATACAGTCATGATTTACAACTACGACTTTTTTGAACTGTCTGAAAAAAATATCTTAAAACTTTTGAAACACATACTGGAGTTCTTCTAATGGCGATATATTTTTTCTCCAAATAAAAGCTATTATGTAATCATTATAGAAAAATAAAAAAGATAAGATGCCCAGCCCGCATGGCTCAGTGGTTGAGCATTGACCTAGGAACCAGAAGGTTTGATTCCCTGTCAGGGAATATGCCTGAGTTGCAGGCTTGATCCCCAGTTTGAGGTGTACAAGAGGCAGCTGATCAGTGATTCTCTCTCATCATTGATGTTTTTTTCTCTCTCTCCCTCTCCCTTCCTCTCTGAAAGCAATTAAAAATATATATAAGAAAATAAATAAAAAGACAAGAAAATAATTGTAAGATTTACTTTTGGAGCACAGACATAATGAGACCAAACTATGTAAAAATTTATTTTCACCGTGCTCTTTTCACTGAATGTTACTATAGAAACATTTTACAATGCTATTAAAACTTCTCATAAATGCTATCTTAAATGTAATGAAATAACCTAGAACATAGACCTATAATAATTAATTTAACCATAATGAAACTGTTACATACTAATTGTTTTCAATTCCTTGTTTTTAAAAAATATCCTTTATGATTACACCTGTGCTTGGGTATTGTAGAAAATTAGAAAAAGCAACAACAATCAGAAAATATGAAAATCAATTCCCATCACACAGAGGTTGCCAATGTTAAGATCTTAATATATATTATTGGATATTTTATGTATACAGCAGTCCCTCTTTATCTGTGGTTTTGCTTCCTGATCTTTCAGTTACCTACAGTTAAATCCAAAAATGTTAGATGGAAAATTCCAGAAATGATCAATTCATACGTTTTACACTCTGTGCTGTTCTGAGTAGCGTGATGAAATCGCTCCATCCTGGCTGGGATGTGAGCCATCCCTCTGTCCAGTATTTCAACCTTGTATATGCTCCTAAACCTTAGTCACAGAACAGCCATCCTGGTTATCAGAATGACTGCCTAGGTATCATAGTGCTTGCTTTCAAGTAATCCTTATTTTACTTACTAATGGCTCCAAAGTATAAGTGTAGTGATGCTGGGAAATTCAGATATATCAAGGCGAAGCCATAAATGCTTGTTACCTATCATCAGTTCAACAGTAGCCTGATGCTATGTCACAATGTCTGTGTCATTCACCTCACTTCATCTCAAAAAAAGAAGGGTGAGTAAAATAAGATATTTCGAAAGGGAGGGAGAGAGAGGCCACAGTCACATAACCTTTATTACAGTATGGTGTTATAATTTTTATAGTATTAGTTATTGTTGTTAATGTGTTATTGTGCCTAATTTATAAATTTAACTTTATCATAAGTATGCATAGGTAGGAAAAAACATAGTGTATATAGGGCTCAGTACTATCCTTGGTCTCAGGAATCTACGGGGGGTGATCTTCGAACATATCCTCTCAGAATGAGGGGGGCTACTGTATACATATCTGTGTACATGTATTTGTGTGTATATCTGTGAACTAAAAGGAGGTAATATACACATATCATTTTGTATCGATATTATTTTTATGGATTAACCATCTCCATGTTTCTATTTCAGAATAAATTCATCTAAAAACAAAACAAAACATCATATTCCCACTCAAATAGCCCATAGCATTCAAATTGCCCATCAGAATTAGTTTGTTGAAAACCAGCAAAGTCCCATTTTTATGACCTAGACTTGTTGAAGACTTTCCAATATTTTGCTATTAGTAACAGTGCTGAAATGGAGACTTTGGTACATAAGGCTTTTTCTATAATTAGAATTGTTTCCTTAGGAGAGGTTCCCAGAAATGGAATTAATGAATCAAATGCCATGAACTTGTAAATCTCTTGATACCTACTGCCAAATGACTTTCCAAAAGCATTGTACCAAGTTACATTTCCAACAGCAGGGCATGAGAATTTCCTTAAAAAGAGCATAGTTAAACATTAAAGGAGACTTTTGAACACAATTTTCATTTGATGTCAAGAAACAATGAAAAACTATACAACTTTATGTGCTTCCATTGTCTTTCTGCCAAGATCAAGTCAGTTTATTAAACATGTACTACAGAGGTAGAATTTAACCAGGTGGGAAAGATGTATAGCATCTTCTGCCCACGATAATCATACAATCTACTGAGCAGCTATAACTGATTCTTAACAGATGATGTCAATACAATGCTGGAAGATGACAGAGATATGCCCAAGGATTTGTGAGAACAAAGATAGGAATCATCCAACCCACTCTAAGAAAAGAGAAAGTTAATGAAGGCTTCTTGGATACTGTAACGATGTAGTTTTGATGATTATGTAGGAGTGAGCCAGGAGAATAAAAAGTAGGGAAGAAAAAGAGAAAATAGTCATAGCAGAAGGACCAGCATGAGCTTCAAGAATAATCTGTAATATAAGTTGGTATAAATAGGGGAAACTGTCTCAGCTTTTTTTCCCCTATGTTTTCTCAATGATTATGGTATGTATCATTCCTTAACATCATTTCAACAGAGTTCTATAACTGATAGGAAGCCATTATAGGATCAGAGAGTTCTCATTGCTTCCTGTCCAAGTAGAGTATACTTCAGCCCTTCCAGCTGTTCTCAGGACAAAGGGGTGCTGCTAACAGCCTCTTTAGGGACATCTGAGAAATACATGAAGGTCTTTTTACTTGTCAACGGCCAGAGAAGCCTAACCTCCAGCAAAGTGCTAAGCATTTCCACACAAGGAAGGATCGTTCTCTCTAAAATGCCAATAGTACCCCACGCTCCCTTTCTCAATACATACTGAGCCAGACTGTAAGTTCCTTGAGAAAAGATAGTATTTTACATATCTGTTACCCTCATCACACCTAGAACACGTGGATGGTAGATAGTAAATATACCTTGAGTTCCTCTTTGATAGACTAAAATAAAAGTTAGTAAAATTTCAAAAATAAGCAAAATGTTGAAAGCATTTCACCAATGGTCTTATTATTTACATTTTGTAATTCATTACTTATGAAAATAAGGATAAACATTTTCCTCACAAAGT
Organism: Myotis lucifugus; assembly: GCF_000147115.1. Lineage (NCBI taxonomy): Eukaryota > Metazoa > Chordata > Mammalia > Chiroptera > Vespertilionidae > Myotis > Myotis lucifugus. The sequence continues at coordinate 12,824,128 of NW_005871063.1, read as the reverse complement.
GCTACTACAAAGCAATACAATATCCAATGTGAGAAAAATCAGAAATATTATTCTGATCCCACCAAATGTGATGGATATTAAAAACACCCATATTACTCAATAATGTAACGAAATAATTGCCAGTAATTAGAAATAATAAAACCAACTAATGTTGAAAAGTTAAACTGAAAATAATATTATTCAATTTACATATCTTAAAATGCACCCCACCTTTTTTTTTTGGCTAACATTACAAGATAGCATTACTTGCAAAGGGTTATATACTAGTAAGTAAAATTAAAGACACCTTAGCAATATTTTTTATTATTTTAGTGCTTAGACATGAACTAAACCTTTTTTTTGCTAGCCACCCCCCCATTTTTTTTTCTACAGAAATAATCCATATTGTCCAAAGCATTTGGTCCTTTTCAGTAGCCAAAGAATTCTTTTCCTTCCTCCCTCTCTCTAGTTTGGCTTCAAATTAGTGATATTATTCTCATCAACACGAAGGGTATTATCAGAAAATGAGGAGACTGTAATTTTCCAGTCTGCGAAATATAATCAATGGCAGCCACCTCTCTAATTGTTACATTGGCAGAGAAAGAAATAAGCATTAATGTCCTCTATCAGTTGCTGTGGACAAAAAAAAAATCCTAGAGCATTCAAGAACTGTGAAAACCTATTTTTAAATAACCATGGCTTGCCTGGTCAGTGGGCTCAGTGGTTGAACAGTCGACCTATGAACCAGGAGGTCATGGTTCGAGTCCAGTCAAGGTACATGCCGGGGTCGCAGGCTCGATACCCAGTAGCGGAGAGTAGGAGGCAGCCTATGAATGATTCTCTCACATCATTGATGTTTCTATCTCTCTCTTCCTCTCCCTTCCTCTCTGAAATCAATAAAAATATATTTTAAATAAATAAAATAAATAACCATGGCTCTAATCCCCTACCAGTGGCTACCTGGCATTGAAGCATACTCTTCTGAAGCTTATATTGAACACATCATGGAAAGTGAAGAATAAAATGATAAGTTCAGAGAAGTAAAGTTTGTTCTTAATTGGCTTAGTGAGCTTTTTTGAAATCTGCAGCATGTACGTATTACCTTTAAAATTTTCTTCTTAAAACAAAATCACCATGATCTATTTTTTTACTGAACCTTTACATACCATTAAAACACAGTCATTTAGCCTTTAAGACAACCATACTGATCTTGGGGAAAAAACACAGGGTTCTTAAGATTTTAATTTTACAATAAAACAGACCACAAGCAAATAAACATAGTTCTGAGTTGAAAGTGGCAGGAGCATTAAGTTTCAGAATTATGGTAAAATAGGAAGGCTGTGAGGGTGTAACATAGGATGAAAGCAGCCACAATCCTGGAGCCTTCCTGCTGACGCGGGCCAGGCCAAAATACACACTTGGTACACACACAGCACAGACACGCACAAGGTGCACACACACCACACTGAGGGTGACTCCTTTGGGGTAGCCACTATTTCAAAAATTCCAGCTGAAATTGGAAGATAATAAACTAAAAGGTTCAAAGACTAATTCAACGACTTGAAAAGAATATGCTGCCAGTACATTTGGACTCGAAATGGTTTCCAAGCCTGTGCCGCTGAGCAGTTTCTATTAAGGCAATGCCATCTGGGAGAATGATCGTCTCTCTCCCCTTGATGATAATTCTGCAAACACAGGCGCACACGCTTACATGCCTGGAAAAAAGGTTGCGCCTCCAGTTTCAGTGTCGAGTTTCTCTCTGAACAATTGCTTTGAGACCACACCTCAGAGAAAGAACTAAGTATCAGCGTTGGTAAATACGGCTCAAAATATACCTTGTGGTCAAGAAAATATAGATGTGGCAAAGAATGCTGTACCTACAGTTACAGCCACATTCCAATAACAGGCGTGGGAGAATAGGCCAAATGGAGGTAGCAGTTAAGTTGCTCACCAGAAAAATAAAGAAAGGGGGGGGGGTTATTATTTTTCCTTCCCTGGAATAAAGGAGCAGCTTCTGCTTAGTTTGGAACAGTCACTGTGAAAAGGAAGCTGGTGTTTATTCAGCTCTATTCCTCTCAGCAGTCTGGTTCCTTAGGTCTATAGTTTTCTGTTTTGTTTTGTTTTACTTTGTTACAGTAATTTGTGGGTACTGTAAAGGCTACTCATCAAGTGCAACTAAGAAAAATATAATGCAGATCATAAGTAAAAGCCCACATAAAGACCTACAGAATACATGCAGGTTTATTTTTATTATTATTTTTAGTCCACACCTGAGGATATTTTTTCTATTGATCTTTAGAGAGAAAGTAAAAAGGAGAAAAGAGGGGGAGAGAGAGAAACATCGATGTGAGAGAGACACATGGACTGGTTGCTTCCTGCATGCACCCCATCAGTTCTGGGTTCAAGCCTCCCACCAAGTTACCTGCCCTTGACCGGGAATTGAACCCGTGATCCTTCAGTCTGCGTACTGATCTAATCACTGAGCAAAACCAGCCAGAGCCATGCAGATTAATTTTAAACCAGTCTGAGGGTGAAAAAAATTTTTAACTGAAAATCTAGCCCAGGGGTCCTCAAACTTTTTAAACAGGGGGCCAGTTCACTGTCCCTCAGACCGTTGGAGGGCCGGACTATAGTTTAAAAAAAACTATGAACAAATTCCTATGCACACTGCACATATCTTATTTTGAAGTAAAAAAACAAAATGGGAACAAATACAATATTTGTATTTGCATGTGGCCCGCGGGCCGTAGTTTGAGGACCCCTGATCTAGCCCTTTGCTTAGATAGCAAAATTGCATTTCCTAAAAGTTTATATTTTCTACCTATATTTTCATCCTTCATGTTTTTGGCATATGAATGCTCACTATACTTGAATAAAATATATGGAGAAATTCAATAAGAAGAGTATAAACTTTCATATATTAGTCATTGCTTGAGTTTTTAATCACAGCTATTATAAAGGATTACTTGATAATTCCAGGCCAAATGCTTAATCTTTTAACCTGCACAGGCTGGAGAGAAATGTAGCACAAAAGTGTTATTTATAAAATATGCTAATAATGGCAAGCATGATCATAAGACAGGTAAGAAGCTTAATTTCTTTTTCCTCAAATGATTACACATAAAATAATTTCAATTTAGTCTGGTCATGTACATGTAATGTGCATCTTACTGAGACATTGCACCATTACCTACTGTAAATAATGGGTCAAATAAATACAGAATCACCATAGAAAGACCATTAACACCTAACTCAGTTCTTTCTCTGAAACTTGAGCAAGAAAACCCCAAGAATTTGGCATGATTAATGAAAAAAAAAGATCTTGTTTCCCCAGTATAAAAATAGAATTTTTAAAAAATAGAGATTTAGTAAGATTTAGTCACATCACACTTGCACTGATGGTAAGAGATATGTTTTAGCAACTGGGCACCTCTTGATACACATTCTTCACTTGGTTTGGAGGACAATACACTCAGGTTTCCACCTGCAGGACTGGCTGCTGCTTCTTGCTGTCATGTACTCATTCCTTTTCCCTTCCTTGATCTCTTAATTCTGGAGTTCCTGGGGTTTAGTCTTTGGTCCTTTTCACTATTTATAGTGACTCCCTTGGTGAACTCATCAAATCTCTTCATAATACCACTATGTGTTTTCAATTCTAAAATATTTATCTCCCTTTGGACCTCTCTCCTGAACTCTAGATCCATATACCCCTCCCCCCCACACACACACACACTGACAAGCAATGCCTACATGTATGTCTAAATGGTATCTCGAAGTTACCATGTTTAAAAATGAACTTCTGATTTCCCCCTCAAACCCACCTCATCCACATTCACTGTGGTCAACTGTCTCCTTCCAGCTGCTTTGACCCAAAACTCTGGAAGCATCTCTTACCTATTTCATCCTCTCACACCCTCTATGTCAACTGCATCAGGAAATCTTTTGGCTCTACCTTCAAAACACTGTTACCTGATTTTTTAAAAATTTCGATCGCTAACATCTCTGCTTCTGCTCCACTGCTAACAGCATAGTATCCAGCGGTTCTCAACCTGTGGGTCGCGACCCCTTTGGGGGTCGAATGACCCTTTCACAGGGGTCGCCTAAATACATCCTGCATATCTGATATTTACATTACGATTCATAACAGTAGCAAAATTACAGTTATAAAGTAGCAACGAAAATAATTTTACGGTTGGGGTCACCACAACATGAGGAACTGTATTAAAGGGTTGCTGTATTAGGAAGGTTGAGAACCACTGGAATGCCTTTCTCAAGGAGATCACCATGGTCCTACACTATTCTGGACCAGCTATCCTCTGCTGAGCCCATAGAGCTGGTCATTGTGTTCAGAGTAAAGGTCATGACCCTCCTAGGCCCCATGTGATCAGACCTTTCTTTTCCTCTCTGACTTCACCTCCAACTGATCTCCTTTCACTGACTGTTCTAGACACAGTGGCCTCCCAGCTGTTCCTTAAATATTGCATGTACCTCCCATCCTAGTTCCCAGAAACCTCTTCCCTCAGATCAACTTATGGCTAAATCCTTTTCCTTCTCACAGTTTCTCACACCTTCTCTTGTTTGAAAATCATGACTTTCCCTTTATCCCCACCCCTTCTGCTTATACCTCCCAAGTGCTTAGCTTTTCCCTTTTCTCCGTAGCACCTACTAACTTATAAACTTGATTTATGTATTATGTCTATTTTATTTGACTCTCCTTTATGAGCTATAAGCTTTAGGAGAGCCACAATTTTTGTCTGACTTGTTCATTGATACATCCCAAGCCACCTAGATAATACCTGGCACATATCAGACACTCAATAAATATTTATAGAATTACCTACATGGAATAGAATAAGTTGGGAAACCACACAATAAAATGGAATGGGATGAAACAGAACAGAATAGCATAGGGTGGTGAGGCAACTGGCTGTTCTGTTTTGCTACCCACTGAATATCACTGACTTATTGTTTATAATCGGTTAAGGAAAAGGCTGAATACCAAAAGAGACATATATCCAAAGTATAATAACAATACATTAATTAACTAATTGTAAAAATTATTGTCTTTCTAAAAATAAAAAAGGCACTAACTAGTAAGAAGGCCAGAACCAGTGAGGGCATATTCCTAAATGAGAAAAGCAAGAAATCTGAAAATCCTACACAGAAAGAGACAAAAACAATTTTGGCCACAATAAATGAAATGCCTAAATGCCTCATTTATTTCAAAGTAACCCATTCCCAATGAGCAATAGTGTGTGTGCAAACTATGGCTTAAAAATTTTTTTATTTGGCAATAATTTAAGAGTCACAGAGAATTGCAAAATAGTACAGAGAGGACCCCTATGGTTACATCTTATATAATTATATTACATATCTAAGCCGGGATCTTAATATTGATACAATGGTACATAAATGGAATCATACAGAATGTGTGTGACCTTTTAGGATTGGCATTTTTCACTCAGCATAATTTTCTTGAAATGCATCCAATGAACTATTATTGTTTGTATCAACAGTTAATTCATTTTTTATTGCTGTATAGTATTCCATGATATGAACAATTTGTTTAATCATTCACCAGTTGAGGGACATTGTGCAGGTTTACTATTTTGAGCTACCCTATATAATAAAAGGCTAATATGCAAATTGAACAAATGGTGAAGGACTGGTCCCTGTGACATGCACTGACCACCAGGGGGCAGACGCTCAATGCAGGAGCTGCCCCCTGGTGGTCAGTGCACTCCCACAGGTGGAGTGCCACTCAGCCAGAAGCCTGGCTCAAGGCTGGTGAGTACAGCGGTGGTGGGGAGGGAGCCTCTTCCCCACCTTTTTAGGGAGGACTTAAGGAAGGCCTGATTGCTGGGTTAAGCCCCTTCCCCCATGGGGAGGGGAGCCTTAACCCTCCGGCCGAAATTCCCCCAAGGGTTCCCAAAACTGCCGAAAAGGTACAGGCCAAAACTGGGCCCCTCCCTCCCCCCACCAAAAGGGCCGGAATTTTCGGGCACCGGGCCTTAGGTACAAATAAAGCTGCAATAAACAATTGTGTACATTTTTTGGTGTATGTTAACATAAGTTTTAATTTCTCTAGGATAAATTCCCAGAAGTACAATTGTTAGGTCATACTGTAAGTGTATTTTTAGATTTTTAGGAAAAATATAACACACAAACTTTTTTCAGTATGGCAGTATCACTTTACATTCCCATCAGCAATATATGAGTGATCCAATTTCTCTGCTTCCTCATCAGCATTTGGTATTGTCACTATTTTTATTTTAGCTGTTCTAATAGGTGTATATTGATATCTCATTGTGGTTTTAATTTCATTTCCCTAATAGCTAATGATTTTGTACATCTTTTCATGTGCTTATTATTTGTCTACCTTCCTCAGTGCAATGCTTCATTTCTTTTGCCAATATTCTAATTGGAGTACTTTTTTTAAAAAACCTGTTGAATTTAGCCCTGACCAGTTTTGCTCAGTGGATAGAGCGTCGGCCTGCGGACTCAAGGGTCACAGGTTCGATTCCGGTCAAGGGCATGTACCTTGGTTGCGGGCACATCCCCAGTAGGGGGCGTGCAGGAGGCAGCTGATTGATGTTTCTCTCTCATCAATGTTTCTAACTCTCTATCCTTCTCCCTTTCTCTCTGTAAAAAATCAATAAAATATATTAAAAAATATGTTTTAAAAACTGTTGAATTTAGAGTTACTTACACATTCCATCTATGAGTCCTTTGTCATATATGTAGTCGTAAAAGTGTTTCATTTTATTACAGTCACTTATAAACTCATATTATACACTTATTAAAGCAATAAGCCCAAGAGCTCATTATGCAGCAGATACAACTATATTGGAATGACTTTTTTGTTGTTTGTGCCTTTAGTTTTTCAGTGTCTGTTCATGTTATGTCTTTAACTTTTCTATGCTTCCTCAGGAAAAAGAAAAAAAGAAAAAAATTTAAAATAAAAATATATGTAAATGTACATCCTACATTCATTCACGCACACTTACTCTGTCGATGCATATAATATGTAATGTTATAAACCCATACTACCACTACACACACAGTCCACAACTACTCTCAGCTTTTATATGCATGGATCAAAAGCCTCATGGTCAAATCTTGTCCTTTTGCCACTTGGTGGAATTTGGAACAATGGGTTCCCTGTTCATATGTCATGAAAAGAAATGAAATCCTGCCATTGGCAACAACATGGTTGATCCTAGAGGATATTATGCTAAGTGAAATAAGTCAGACACAGAAAGACAAATAGCATGATTTCACTTATATGTGAAGTCTAGAAAACAAAAACAAAAATGAACAAACAAAACAAAACAGACACATTCATAGATACAGAAAACAAACTAGTGGCCACCATACAGAAAACAGTTTGGAGGGTGGGAAAATAGGTGAAGGGGATTTAGAGGTACAAACTTCCAGTTATAAAATAAATAAGTCCTGGTCGCATAATGTAGAGCCTAAGGAATATAGTCAATAATACTGTCATAACTTTGTATGGTGACAGATGCTAACTAGACTTATGTGAATGATTCTGTAATGTGTATAAATAGTTAACCATTATAATGGGACCTGAAACTAATAGGATATTATATGTCAATTATATGTTGATAAAAATATATACATATATATTTGTAAAGTTCAATAATAGTTTCCATCTTACTGAATATTAAACTTACTGTCTTACTGTATGTGACAAATAACTCACATTCTTCTTGATAACTTAAGAGAGTTCATTCACATAAATCCTTTGTCACAAAATTAAAACCTGTCTGTATTACCAAGTTAAACCTGTGTTCATGAGTGAGGTTCCAGCCCCTTTGTTTTCCCTAAATTTATTTTAAATGATAGGTTTTCTGAGCTTTCAATCAACTACTCATTATCAGCAGTTACAGAGATATCATCATCGTCTTAGTGTCCATTCAGGGAAAGAGAGCCCATGCAGCTATTTCAAAGAATAAAATGATTGTGGCATAACTAGATGGAGAAGTGTTGGACGAGATGAGAGAGAAAATAGAGGAAGAGGATAACCCCAAAGATTTAACAAGTGCAGCTGCCACAGGATCAGCGGTATAAAGAGAAGCCGTGGACCACAAGAGCCCAGAAGCTGGGTTTGGCAAGATGGAGTCAGAAAGTCAGAAGGCCACCAAGGTATGACCCTTATGGGCATCAAGACCAAGGCCATTAGGTTAGAGCTGGAACCATGGAGAAAATTCAGCCACTTGGACAGATGTAGAGCCATTACAATACAATGTGACTTTTGTGGGAGTGGTGGGGGAGTGGACACAGAGTGGGGAAAGAGGTGGGACGTATACCAGTCCTTTCCATCTGCCCTTTGATCTCCACCCAGTGCTTCCCATTGGGTGAACCTATGAAGAAAACAGTTGGCAAAGGAGCCTGGGAAAGGATGTTTGCTACATCACCCACCTGCAGAGCAGAACAGGGAAAGGGCAGACAGTGACCAGCAGAATTGTGACCAGGGCTAATATATGGTCCACTGAGCTGAGGAAGTTAAGACAGTCAGATTTCATAGTCAGGTTACATTTTAGCAACTCCATAAAAAGCCCTAGTGGAAGTCAGAACTACTATATAACTTCAGCTGTATCTTGAAATGTGACTTCTGTCCGGGCCCGTGATCTCACATTCTCTCAGGCTAGCTACAACAACTGAGCAAGACCAAGGACTGCACCACTGGGCGGCAGGTTCGCTGTGAACACGCTCAGGTGAGGAAATTGGAACTGGCCCCTGATGACGCAGCGATTCTCCAGCTCTGTTCCTGCGATGTGTTTACAGTTTATAGCACACTACTGTCTCACACCATTAAGGGGGAAATATCATCATACAACACAAAAGACCAACAAAACTAAAATCTATTTTAAAATGGTATGCTGTATCAGCTTCATCCTAGTGTTAAAGTCGAACAAAAGAATAAGAAAAGGGAGAAGGTGTCAGGATGGCCAGCTTGAAAGAGAAAGGGAACATCCATTCAATCACTCTTTTGGTATCAGCACTGTGTATAGGCTAAACTCATCTAATTCTTACAACTCTGAGAGGTAAACATTTTTATTCCAAGTTTGTAGATGACAAATCTAAGAATGTACTCAATTATGTCCCTCAGTGAGGGTGGGATGCAGAGAGCTGTTTTTACGAAAAGCCTACTTCTTTCTGCTACACCAAGAATGTTTCTGTGAGTTTATACCCTTAAATCACATTCTTATACTAAAAAGGTTCTTTTTTACTTGAAACAAAATAAACTGACTAAATCTAAGGAGAACATCTCTTTCTAGCATCTATGTAATAACTAGGCAAGGGCATGGGGAACTTGGCAAAAGAGACAGGAAGAATGGCAGCCAAAAATTGATGAGATATTCAAATTGTTCTCTCTTACATATTCCTACAGAATAAGATCACAGTTGTGTTGATATGCATAATATAAGTGAGAACAGAAATTTGTATTGTTAAAAAAATTTTGTAGTGGTAACTAGAGGAAGTAAACTTGCAAGTACTAAAATCAAGAAATTATAATCTAGAGACTCACAGGCCAAAGAGTAGGAAAGCCAAGATTTTTTCCACAAAATATAAAGGGTTTTTGACCAAATATAAATAAAGGGATATTTAGGGATATCGTAGCACACAGTTTTACTAATTACCATATCATTACCTTGACACCACAGTGCACACATGCCCACTTTGTTCATTTATTCCATGTCCACCTTCTTTATTTATTCAGTTTGCTACAATCTCTACACGGACATTCACTTGGCATCTCAGTCCTTATGGCTGGACTATGACTATACTAAGTACTAGGGGTATAAAGTATTAATACAGAGTATCTATTCCCAAGGAACTTTGAATCTAGCATAGCAGTTCCCAACTTTCTCCTTCATGGTGCCACTAGTATCTCAGTTACTATTTTACTACACTACTAAGTCAAAAGAAAAGCCTATCGATTGAATTTATTGAGTTTTCTGATCTAAACAACCTCATAACTATTTATGTTCTAACAACCTACCACCTTTTAGGCACAGCACAACTTCTCAAACCTTGGAATCAGATTGGAAACCATCACTCTCACTTCCTGTTCCAAACTAATTCTCCCCAAATACTTGACTTTTATTATAGCAAGATCTAAAATCCAAGTTTTGCAAAGATTAGATGTTATTAAATGAAATAAAGAGCTATAATATTCAAACTGTTATCTTCTTTCAGCTAATGGTTCACACGGTGTTTAACAGATGTCTCTGTGTTTCCATCCAAAATCTGAAATGTGCCATAGCACACTTGTGGGTCCACCCTGGGAACTGTAATTTTAGGAACTGCAAGTTTAGCATAGTGTTTCTCAACTTGGTGCTGTTGACATTTGGGGCTGGATAATTTTTTGTTTTGGGGAGCTGGCCTGTACATGGCAGAATATTTAACAGCATCCCTGCCCTGGCCTCCTCCACCCAACAGATGCCGCACACACCCCTTCATAGTTTTGACAATAAAACATGTCTTCAGACAGTACCAAATATCCCTTGGGAGTGCAAAATTGCCCCAGTTTGAGATTCCCAGATTTACTGGAAGGAATAGATAAGTAAATCACATCTGCCAAGAGATAGCATAACTGCTCTGATGGAGGTAGGCCAATGGCCTCCACAATGCAAATCCAGTGATAAATTCTTAATGCATCAGACTCAGATGATTACCCTCCCCTTCTTAAAACACTGTTTTTCCTAGAGCTTCTACTATCCCACACTTTCCTGTTTTTCTTTAATTGTACTAACCATCCTTTCTCAACCTTTTTGTTAAATCCTCTTCCTGCTAAGTGGTGGAATGGCCCAGAGCCCAGACCTTGTTTTTTTCATAATCTAGCTACACTCGCAGCCCTGTCAGTGGACATCTCAGTACTGTCACTTTAATTACTATCTATGATGTCACTTTAATTACAATCTGATGATGCAAGTTGATGTCTGGTTGGCATTTCACACCGAACCCATTTCACAGCTAAAACCCACTAACATTCTCATTCATGAACATATTCTTTATCTAGCATCAAACCTATCAGTAAATACCACCAAAATCCATCCAGTTGATCAGGCTTATTTTTTTCTCTAACCAATCTATTGAATCTTATCAACACTACCTTGATCCACTATTGTCACCTAGGTACAAGCCAATCATTCCTTAACTCAACCACTATGACAGCCTCTAACTGACTGTCCTTTAATTCTACAATCCCTTCTCCACAAGCAGCAAGAATGCTGTTAAACTTAAATAAGATCATGTTACTCCCATGCTTCAAACCTTACTTTGAGTAAAAATCCAAAGATCTTATGATGGCCTTCAGGACACTAGATCTGACATCTGGGTGACCCTCTGTTCTCATTTCTCACTGGTCTTCTCTCAACCCCTGTCTCATAAACCCCACTTTCTGTCCCTGGAACACAGGAAGCAAGCCCGGGGCTTTTACATGTGCTGTTCTGTATGCTTTTCTTTCTGATATTTCTATTGTTTGTGAAGGAGACCAGAATAAGTTACCCTCAAATATGCCAATTTTATATAAAAATTATTTTGAGCTGAAGGCGACTAAGAAGCAACAAATTCAGGATACGCTCTCTTCCCTCCCCCCTTTCGGCATAAATGCAGGGTATAAATTCTCCTTTTACTGGAAACAGCCCCTTACAGCCCAAAGAATGCACCAGAGGAGTCTGCAAAACAAACTTTTCTCCATTAGTTTCCTCTCATGTATTACCTTCCCATGTATAGGCCTGCTTTGGAAGCCTAAAAGTACCTTCCTTTGTCCTGTCATTTCCCTACAAATGTATTGTTCTTTGATGAAGATACTACATAAGCTGGAGTTCTAAGTCAAAGTTCTGAGTTACTCTTTGTAAAGGTTTCTCCTGCATGGTATGTGCTGCATTCATTTTTTCTTTAAAGCCACCAGAAATATCGGTTGCCTCCCAAAAATGAAATTGGGAGAGAGATGTGCTACATTCATTAATAAGCTGTGTTTCTCTTGGTAATCTGCCTTGGTTAAAGAGTCCTAGCTGAGCCAGACTGGCGTGGCTCAGTGGTTGAGCATTGACCCAGGAGGTCACAGTTCGATTCCTGGTCAGGGCACAGGCCCAGGTTGCAGGCTCGATCCCCAATGGGAGTGTGCAGGAGGCAGCCAATCAATGATTCTCTCTCATCATTGATGTCCCTGTCTCTCTCTCTCCCCCTTCCTCTCTGAAATCAATAAAAAAAATATGTTTTTTAAAAGAGTCCCAGCTGAAAACCTAACAAGGGCAGAAGTCAAGTTTTGCCTCCCCTACTCTCACTGGCCTCTCCTGCTCAAAATCACCTCTTAATATAGTTTTTATTTATTTATATGTGCACTGTCCATCTTCTTCATTGGAGTGTAGACCTCATGAGAGCAGAAATTTTTGACTTTATTTATTTTTTTTGCTCATCATGACTATAGCCAGTACTTAATAGTATCCAGTAGTTAGTCTTAGCTCACCACATATCTGCTGAATGCATGAACAGCAGTATAGATGAATGCATGAATGAATATGTCTGCCTGCTGAGCCACAAGAGTATAGAGGAACTAAGACATGTAGGTCTGCATGGGGCGGTGGTTAGGGAAAGCCTCCTAGAGCAGGGATGCTTTTAACTTGGTCTGGAGGAGGAGAGAAAAGCAGGAAGGGAAGAAGAGCACTCCACGATGAGAAAAGGGGGTTGGTGAGTCACAGCGCAGAGGGCGAAGCAGCAAGGTTTATTCCGGGAAGGAATTCTGACGTGGTCAGTAGAGCTTGAGCATCAGTATACCTCAGCCATTTGTCTCTGCATTATGTAAGTTCACCATTCACCTGTTTACCAGACAATCTCCACGTTATTCTCAAATACAGATGTATGCCCTTCTACTAATGGTGGATCTGAATCTCATAAGGGGAGGGGGCTGAGAAACTGGAAAGGAAACTTATGGAGAATAAATAAATGGCCAGATAAGTAGGCAGGGTTTGCCAAAAAACAACTTTAAAAGGTGAGTGTTTGTGTGTTCATGCTTCTGCCCACCTGAAGATTTTAATTTCATCTTGAAAGTGACAGTGGCATTTTGAACCAATAAGGACAATGGTTACAGCATTTCCCTATTTGATAAATATTATTGAAAATGTGATAGCTATATATATATATATTATATATAATATAATATATATATGTTATTTCATCATTCTCCTGTTAAGTTGCTTCCCATGATAAATAACAGAGTAATCAACATGCATTTTAATTTTCAAACTTATTACTCTCTTAGGATAAGTGAACATTCGATCCTAAAACATCCAGTGAGAAAATGTCCTTGAAATTTTAAGAGATCAACCAAAGGACTTGTATGCATGCATATAAGCATAACCAATGGACATAAGACACTGGGGGGTAGGGGAGGCCAGGGGATTGTCAAGGGCGGGGGAAAAAAAAGGAGACATATGTAATACTCTTTGTAATAATTTAAGCAATAAAAAAAAAGAAAAAAAAGAAATTTGATGCTATCAAAAATGTCCATGAGCATAGTTGACCCACTCCAAATGGTCCTTTATATTTGGTCCTGTCAAACCTTTCACACTTGAAGACATCCCTGGGTTCCAATAGCCCGTAGTGTTTATTTATATCTTTGGTTTATTAAATTAATACATAAAATATATTATCCAGTTTCACTTATTCCAATAATTATGTAATGGCTGTATTGCCAATCATAACCCTTCTTGCCTTGGTACCTAGCTGGTATGGCACATGATCAAGGACTTTTTGTCGAGGACCAAAGGGGCTCAGGGGACATTTAGGCCAGAATCAAATGTCCTGAAAGGCTCCTTTGGGATACATTTCTATAACTAGGCTTCCTTTTAAAGGCTCTGATATCTGAAAGCTCTGATACGTATTCCCACTAACCCTCCAGAAAGTATGTAGCTCTGAACATTCTCCCAACACAGTGTGTTAGGGACTTTTTGCCACACTATTATCAACTCTGATTATTCTAAAACTATTTCCAAATTTAACAGATTTAAATAGTACCTCATAATACTGTTTTGTTTTTTCTTGATTAGTAATTATGCTAAACATTGTTTCACCTATTTACTGTCACTTATATATCCTCTTTTTAAATTGTCTGCATACATCCTCTAAAAAGAAGAATCTTGGGAGTTTGCTGTATTGTAAGAACATCGTACACACTTAACAGTATTCCTTTATTATTAAAAGTAGTTATTAACGTAAGCAATACTATGTGCCAAGAAGTGTTCTAAATGTTTTCTATGCATTAGTTCATTCAATCCTCACAAGTCAAATGAAGGTTTTATTAATGTTTTTATCTACAGATGGAGAGACTGAGGTGTAGAGAATTTAGTAGCTTGATGAAGTTACCCAGTTCAGCTCTTAAAGGAGGGAAGCAAGGTTTTCCTCAGACATGTTCTGAACTTCTCCAGAGGGAAGCATCTGAAGGGAAAATGAGTTTCCTGTTTGTACATCTTTCATAAGCCTATGGAACATTTAAGTCAGGTTCTCAACTAGGGATTATCTTGCAGGAGATATTAAAAAGTTTCTGGAAAAATTTTTGATTGTCACAGCTGGGGGGAAGGGGGCTACTTGCATCTAGTGGGTCGGGGCCAGGAATGCTGGTGAACACTGTAGAATGCAGAGCACAGCCCCCACAACAAACTGGCCAGCACAGAACATCAATAACGCCAAGGCTGGAAAACCTCAATCAACATAAGCAGATTTAGCCTGGCCAGCATGGCTCAGTGGTTGAGCATCCACCTATGAACTGGGAGGTAACGGTTCGATTCCCAGTCAGGGCTCATGCCTGGGTTGCAGGCTCAATCCCCAGTGTGGGGTGTGCAGGAGGTAGCTGGTCAATGATTCTCTCTCATCATTGATGTGTTTTTCTCTCTCACTCTCCCTTCCTCTCTGAAATCAATACATACTGATAAATATATATATGTAAAGGATGGGTAGATGTAGTAAGGCATTTGGAACTCAGAAAAGTGGTCCAGTATAGAGAGTGGTCTAGAATTGGTATCAACAATATAAACGCATACCATAAAAGGACTAAATTTTCATGGATCTCTGTGAACATATGCTGTTATCTACATATCCGTTCACTGGCAGCTTGCATCAAATTTATTATTAAGCTTTCAGAATTAAATAGGCTATAACAACTGAACATTTAGCCACATATAACTTACTTACAGTGCACCCTTGTTTTTTAGTAATTGTACAGGCAATTAGAATTCCTGTTTTTGTTCCAACAACAGTAATTCAAAACAAAATCCCATATAATTAATTATTGTGTTTATCACCAACATGCTTGCAAGCAAATAGGGTCATTGCTGAGTTAATATCCACACACACCAAAAATATGTTGGGTAAATTAAGCTATCCAACAATAGGAAAACACAAAATTAAGAAAGTGCTATGTTAGCCTTACAAGGGCATCATAGCCAAACAGAGAGACAATTAAGCCACACTTAGAGCCATTCATTAATAAGCCATCTGTGAAAGGACTATCGCCATGTCAATGGACATGGCAAGGCTACTTGGTGGTTGAAAAAGTTTCTTCAGGAACTGAAGTGCTACTTTTGCTATTCTGGAATCCTGGCTGGCATGCCAGCCTGCCAAGGTCACATTCTGCCGGCAGACGACAGAGTAAAAGGCCTGGGTCCATGCACAAAAGTCGGGGACAGGGTGCCAATTCAGGGCACGGCAAAGGCCATTTGCTTCCAGGAAAGGAAAAACAAAGTGTTTTATAACCAGTTGTATTTTAAAGCGGTTTTTCTTGAGGGGTGTGTGTGTGTGTGAGAGAGAGTTTCTTGATATTAGAAACATTTCATGTTTGTTTCCAGCTGAAAAACAAAGCCACCATGACTGTAGATGCCCTGTATCTCCGTGGGGCGGAGTATGTGCTCTGGAGTCAGACACCTGGCCTCAGACCCTGGCTCTGCCAATTATAAGTGGTATGATCTTAGGCACTTCGTTTAACTGCTCCATGACTAGGTGTATTTAGCTCTAAAATGGAGGGAAATAACGGTATCTATTTCTTAGGGTTTTTGCAAGAATCTTGTTGGTTAATACTTGTGAAGTACTTGTGTTTTTACATATGCTAAATGCCGACTAATATTGGACACTGTAGTGTCATTTCTGTCTTAGTCTGCTTGGACTATTACAACGAAATACCACAGACTGGGTGATTTAAACAAGAAAGGTTTATTTCTCAGAGTTCCAGAGGTGATAGTATCTAGTGAGAGCTGTCTTCCTAGTTTGAAGATGACTCTTTTTTTATTTTACCCTCACATGGCAGATAGAGAGTGAGCAAGCTCTCTGGCCTCTGCTGCTAAGGGCACGAATTCCACCAAGAGGACCGCACCATCACCACCTCATCTAAATCTAATTACCTTAGCAAGGCCCCCACCTCCTGAGAAATCACCTAGGGGGTCAGGCCTTCAACATCAGGACTTCGGGAAAACAAAAACATTTAGTTCATAGCAATTTTGAAACAAAAGAAAACAGTGTAGTGTTTAAATAACAAGTTTTGAAACAACAACAAAATACACTGCGGTGTTTAAACATTCCTTTCCTAAATATAATAGTGTTAAACAACGTAAGCTCTTCCCCAGTTCTGTGTAACTCCATTCCCTTTCCCTTTCTTTTACTCTTTTAAATTGACAAGAGTTAAACGGACTCTTTTGGTGTACGTATCTATGAATTTTAACATGTATAAAATAATCTATAATAATAAAAGCATAATATGCTAATTAGACCAGACAGCTGAACGACCTTCCAGGCGACCTTCCAGACAAAGCTGGGACCAAGGCTGCGAGGGCCAAGCCCCCTGCACGAATTTCATGCATCGGGCCTCTAGTGTAACTATAATCAGATTCAGAATAAAAACAGGCCTATCACCCCCCAAAAGTCCCTTATGGTCCACTTACCCTGATCCCTGGCAACCACTGATCTGTTCTCTGTCATTGTAAATTTTACTTTTAAACATTAAACAGATTTTTTAAACTTCTCATTTTACAATAATTTTACATTTGCATAAAATCTGTCACGCTAATACATCAAGTTCCTATATACACTTCCCCTGGCTTCCCCTAATGTTAACATCTTATCTAACCATGGGACATCTGTGAAAAAGAAATTTACATGGATACAATAGTATGAACTAAAATACAGATTTTATTTGATTTCCTCAGTTTCCATTAGCATCGTTTCTACTATTCCAAGATCCAATCAGGGACCCACAGGGCATTTAGTGGCCCTGTCTCCTTAATCTCCTCCTATATGTGACAGTTCCTGTCTTTCCTGATTATTCATGAACTTCCCACCATTTGAAGATTATACTGCTCACGTATGTTATAGATTGAATGTTCCCCAATTTTGGTTTCTCTGATGTGTTTGCATTACTAGACTGAGGCAATGGATTTGGGGGAAGAATGAAAAGAGGTGAAATGGCCCTCTCATCACATCCACAAAAGCACAGCAGATCCCATACTTATCACTGGTGAAGTTCACCTTGATTCCTTGGTCATGGAGGTTTCTGCAAGGTTTCTCCTCTGTAAAATTACTATTTTCCCCTTCCTATACTCCATCATTGAGTCATTTATTGAGTCACTTATTTAAAATTAGCATCAAAGCCGAAACCGGTTTGGCTCAGTGGATAGAGCGTCTGCCTGCGGACTCAAGGGTCCCAGGTTCGATTCCGGTCAAGGGCATGTACCTTGGTTGCGGGCACATCCCCAGTAGGAGATGTGCAGGAGGCGGCTGATCGATGTTTCTCTCTCATTGATGTTTCTAACTCTCTATCTCTCTCCCTTCTTCCTCTCTGTAAAAAATCAATAAAATATATTTAAAAAAAATAAATAAAATTAGCATCATGGCCCTAGCCAGCTTGGCTCAGTGGATAGACCGTCGGCCTGCGGACTGAAGGGTCCCGGGTTCGATTCCGGCCAAGGGCACATGCCTGGGTTGCGGGCTCGTTCCCCAGTAGGGGGTGTGCAGAAGGCAGCCAATCAATGATTCTCTCTCATCATTGATGTTTCTATCTCTCTCTCCTTCTCCCTTCCTCTCTGAAATCAATAAAAAAATATATATTTTTTAAAATAAATAAATAAAATTAGCATCATGACTGTACTGTTGCAAACCTAGCTCATCCACAATCCTATCACGGGAAAGGTATTATATGAAAGGTGCTTTCCATTCATTCCTCACCGCATACATTAGACAAGTATTATCATCTTGATTTTACAAGGAAATTGAGGCTCATGGGAATTAAACAGTGCTTCATTATCAAAAGTACAAATTCAAGTCCATGAATATCTGGTTCCCAAATGCACATGGTTGGTCACCTTACGAGACTGGCCATTCATCTCCCCAAAAAACTATGTCAATGAAAGTGAAGCAATAAATTCCTGCCACTGTTTCTAAGTATGCGACTCACATATTTTACCTTCATACCTTAACAGACCAACATACTTGAACCCGCGTGTCTATTGCATAAGGCTATGCTGAGCTGTGTGACAATTAGCAAACTGTCATCAGGGCAGATACTGGACAACACAGACAAACATCACCAAATCTGGAAAGAGGAAGACTCAAGGGAAAGTGAAATCCCGTTTGAGAATGAAAGTAAATGCATGACCAGAAAAGAAATTCAGAGTGTGAATGACAGAGGAGTAGACAAAAAATAATGGCAGAGAATTATCAAGGGGGTGAGTTATTGCAAAATAACTCCGTGATAACTTGCAGCACGGCATAGAGCAGAGATCATTAGAGGCGCTGAGCACAGCACTGCCTGAAAGTTAAGTACGGACTAGAAGTATCACCAATCAAAGAAGCTTAGGAAAGATGCAGGTTCGCCTCTTCACCTTGTGGCTAAAATGAACGGAGCTGCTCAATTTCAGGATTTGGGAATTTTCAAGAATTGTCATGTCTGTGAGCACTGAATTGTTAAAAACTCAGATATTATCTCCTTGGCTCTTAACCACCCCCCCCCATAACTTTTAGGTCAGATTGGATTAGACTTGCATTCCCCTCTAAAGCTTTCCTCAGATTTAAGGGAATTCCCAGGAACCTCCAATATTATGGCTACTTCTAGCTTTAACTTCCTGTCTCCACTAAATTACTGTTTTCTGCTCTGCATTTTTCACTTTTATCCATGCCCTGGCATTGATCCTTTGTTAACATAAATTAAAAAAAATACTTATTCTTTTGATCCCTATAAAATAAATCCACTCATTTGTGGCCTTTTTGTGGGAACTGGGTTTTATTGTAGAGTTGGGGGCTGAAGAATACAGCAGAAACGCTGTAAAATATGAATATGTGATATGTCTGCTTTTCAAGTTCACTGGCTTCTCCCTCTCATTACTTTTCCATATGTTCTCTCTCCCATTCCACCCTTTTCATTCAATTCTATTCCTCTAGGAACGACAACAACAAATAAATTTCTTCCATTGTCTTGGCAGAGAGATTTGCCTCTCTCTACTACCTGTCCCAAAAAGCCATGCCTCGATTGTTTCCACTCTTCCCAGGTAGAAGGTGAGGCAGCAGGAAGGGAAAGCACAGAGGCAAATTTATTCAGGTTACACTTAAAATGTTTGCTCTAAAATTATTCCCATTGATTAAATTTCTGTAGTAGAGGGGAAATATGTTTTGTCCCATCCTTCAGATAACCTCAGGAGGGTTAGAAGAATGCAGAAATATGCTAGCAATAACGATATCCTAGTAAACTAATTTCCAGGAGAAGCGGGGAAGAGCGCACACAGATATAAACACAGTATTTCACGTCAGCATTTATTTCAGTAGGTGTGAAGTTTTCTTTTTAATTTTGCAAGCTTCTATGGAGAGTACTAACTATAGGATTAACCTCACTACTACTTGCCCTAGTCAATTCCCATGGATTTATGGAGACTTAGGTAGGATTTTTATTGAGCACTGGTAAATTAATGATCTCCCATTTTCTTAAAAGACTTTAACATTCACACATGTTTTAATTAGCACAGTAACAACTTGGATATACAGAATTCTAATCAAATGAATCATTCAGGATGGTTTAAATTTCTTTATAGGTAAAGGTCAAACATTGAAACTGTAATGTATTCATTACTTTCAATGGGAGCTCTTTCTTAAATATATCTAAATCTCATGTTCTTTAACAGAATATACTGAATGTCACCTCATATCTCCACCCTGCCTGCAGGTCATTCTGAAAATTAACTGTTTTATCTTGGGTGCATATAACTCTGTCCTGTTGAGGAATATATCATTTCCCCCAAATCTAGACAGTCCTTTCTCAGTTTGGTTCTCTTAAACCAAGACAAGCGGCTTGAGTGCAAGTGGCTCACTTGGGAGATGATTCTACAAAACAGCAGCAGGAGAGCAGGCAAAGGAGATAGTAAAGGAAGGTGGCCAAGAAAACAGCTAATTACCACTGGAGACAACTGGAGCTTCATCCCCCTGGGGACTGCTGCTCACCAGTACACAACACATTCTTTAGACTTAACTCAACCAGGGGGCAAGGAAGCTGAGATATTTACACATCAACTCCTGTCAGTCATTGGTTGCAGGCAACTTCCCGGTGGCATTAATTCTCTGGCACTTCAGACCTGTCATGCGCCTGTAATAGGCCTTTGGTGTGGGCTTGGGCTACCAGAGAAATCCCTCAGGCAAAGAGAGATCTATGCTGGCAAGAGCCATACCAGGAGATGTGGGTGGGGCGCCTACAGCTTCTGCTCCAAGCTCCTAACAGGAATGTGAGTGCCTTTGTTTATCATTTCTCACCCCCACGTGCCTCTTGGTGAGGTTGTTTCTTGCCTCTGGTAGGCTTCCCTTTTATTTTCTTGTGTTTTGATGTCTAAGGTCTGTGTATTGGGAATGCACATTTCAAAAAGGTATTATAATCGGTTATGAAAGAGAAGTAAAAGCTTTTTTGCTTAAGGCCCTTATTGACTATCCCCAGAGAAACATTTGCAGAGTCAAAAACAACCTTTTGTTATTTAAAAGATGTTTCTGATACTTTCTCTGTTTTGGCATTTGTTACCAATCAAATGAGATTGCTGGAGAGCTGAGCTCAGGATCAATGAACTATTATTAGCTTGGCTGGTATGGGTCAGTGGTTGAGCATCAATTCCTGAACCAGGAGGTCAAGGTTCCATTCCAGTCAGAGCAGGCTTGATTCCCCAGTGGGGGATGTGCAGGAAGCAGCCAATCAATGATTCTGCCTCATCATTGATGTTTCTATCTCTCTCTCTTTCTCCCTTCCTCAATCTCTAAAATTAATAGAAACATATAAAGAAAGAAATGAACATATGTAGATTTGAATTTATCACTGATAGGGATCACAAATGTGCATCACAAATTTTAACCTTCCAATATCCTCATTACAAGTATAGATATTAAACAGGTCCATGGCCATAACGGGCTTCTTTAGTAGTCTAGTTTAGGAAATTTATTGGGAAGGTTCCAGTATTATTATCTTAAAATGCTTCACATTATAAATTATCATAAGAAAAACATTAAGAATCATATTGATAATATTTATTTGGGGTGATTTTAAAACTGTATGACTTCTGAATAAAAGTGATGAACTAATTAAATATATTTACTTCTTCTCTCTTCAGAAATGCCATACAATGGCAGTAAAACAATTAAAACTCTGCAAACGAACAAAAATGAGCATGAGAGTGCAATGAAACTTTGAAGAGGCAAAGTGAATGAAATAGTGATAAACAGCCCTGCTGAATGGAGACAGCACCATCGGAACTGAAGTAAGTGCAGTGAGGAAGTAAGCAGCAGCCTGATGCCAGAGAATCCCCAAAAGGCTCAGAACTTGCAGGCAGAGGCACGAAGGGAGGTGACTGACTGTTCAAAAGCAGAGGGACTAGGCCCTGGCCGGGTAGAGCTTCCTCCCAATGTGCTAAGCTCGTGGTTCAATCCCGGTCGGGGCACATACAAGAATCAACCAATGCATGCATAAATAAGTGGAACAACAAATTGATGTGCTCTCTCTCTCTAAAAAAAAATCAATAAGAAATCAATAAATTAAAAAAAAAGGCAGAGGGACTGATTTAAGACCTGTTTACAGAGCACTTATATCTCCATTTCCTCTCTCCCACAACCAGGAGACTCTCCTCCTGTCCTGGCCCTTCTCCACCCTCCACATTACTGTGTCCGTTGTTACCTGGATGAACTGAAATGAGCTGGGACCCCAGTCTTAGCAGAATAACATGGGACGCGGGTAGATCTGAAAAGCAGTAGATGAGTGCCAGTCTGCAGTGCCTACTTGCCATTGTACTCCCTGAGCTCTGGTAGCTAAATGTATTCCCCTCACGTAGAAGCCTGGAAGTTTCCTCTCTGAGGACAATGACCAACTCATGAGAAGAAATCTAAAGACACTCTCCCCCCCTCCCCTGGACACACACACACACACACACACACACCCCAATCAAAGGACTGCTAACTACCCGAGTCTCCTGCCCAGGAGGCCCTCTAGTCTACAACTGCCACACAAGTAATGAGTTTCCAGTGAGTAAATGTTCACGCCTAAATCTGAGAGGCCCTGACTTGTGGCAGAGATCAACACAAACCTGGGGGGAGGAGGCAGAGAAAAAGCATAAAGTACAAGTAAAAAAATTAAAATTTGATTATTTACAATTAATATATAGCTAATAAAGGAAGTTACCTAGTACATTAAAATAGGAACAATCGGCTTTGATAAAGGAAGACTCATAAAAAAAGTTAAGAACTCTATGGTCTGGGAGGTTCAAGGCATTGAGTTTTGCTCACACAAGCACACAAAGACAGGATTGCTAGTCGATGAATCGGAGAAAAGGATAAAGGGGATTTTCTTTTTTTCCTCCCATTTCCTTATTTATAAGAAATTCACCACTTTGTTTATGAAAGACTGTCAAAAAACACCATATACTCCATGCATTAACTTTAGGGTTGTGTGGTGTGTGTTTTTCAATAATAGAAAAAGTCAACTTTCCTTTAAGTTTTTCTTTTTCTTTTTCTTAGTCCATTTCTTATTTGGTTCTTAATTACATGCACATCAGAGGAAAGAATCTGAAGAAATTAAGATACATCATTTAACAATTTCCTCCAGTTTAAGTCAAGCAGTTTAAATTTTTATTTTCTTAACAAAAATATAGTAGTTTGAGTGTAACCACGTTACTTAATAAAGCACATTTAAGGGTGTTTCCAGTTTGCTAGTCTTACATTCCAAATCATTGAAATCTGCATATGCCTCAACAAACTGAAGACCAGTAAAGAATCCCATTATTCCTGAATTTACTGAGCACTAATAAACAGTTGAGATAATTATGACAATAATAATAAGTGGAAAAAACAAGAATGTGGTGTACCTATATTATGAAGTAGGAGAGGAAAGAGGAAAATTAGTAAGTTATTCTCATCACCATGCAATAGGTCAATAGACAATGTTTAAAGTAAATAAATCAAGTATTTTATTTAAAGATATAGACATCATCAAAATTGACTAATATGGGAAACAGGACAGCAATAAGACGAAATGGGAAAGAGAACAGCTTCTTCTCACTGTAAGCCTTTCTATACTGATTGATCTGATTTTTTAAGACTACATGTCTATATTTAAACTCCCAACACTGTTCCAAGTGTTGGGTACATATACTTTATTTTTCATACATCTACACATAAATGTGTAGTACATAATTATACATTTGTATGTAATTATAGATTTGTGTATATAATTATATATTTGTATATATAATGTTTATAATGTACATTATAAAAATGTCTATAAAATTATGCACCCAATGCTTTCACAAACATGAAATATATCTTCAGAATTTTGTGACATGAGGGGGAAATCCCTCAGAGAGCTGGGTGGACCCAGATGGTGAGTTTACAATGCATGACCAACCACCTATTTCTGATCTTTGAATAAAATAAAAAGTTAATGAATGTAAAATAAGAAACTTCACACCCTTTCAGAGACTTCTCAACAAGCATTTCTTTTCCTAGAAGATTTTTCATTAGCTGAGAAAATCCCTGCCATCTTACTAAATGTATAAATCATTTGCTGGAACCACGCAGCAGAAGTGGCTTTTAGTAAGGGTATCATTTTTTGTTCAACACTGGTATGTAAAACATTGTTTATTTTTCTGAAGTGGTCACAGGGTTGGCTAACATCACATGCCCAAGTCTCTCCCTCAGTTCTGGAAGCAGCTTCCATAGCATGTTAACAACGTTGTTTCAGGTAGAACATACATTATTATATTATTGTGCCGTTCTTAAAGCATTAACTTTTTATTTTATTCAAATATCAGGGAATTGTTGATATAGAAGGAAAGAGCAATGAAAATGGAGAAGTATTACCTTCTATTGCTTCATATGTTGAATGATGATAAGCTATATTCCATAATAAATCCTTATTCTCGATTCTTATCTTTTCGTGTATTTATCACTACCGTAAAATGTATATTTAGTATTAATGCTATTAGTGCAAAGTTATTTATGAATTGGAAACTTTGTATAACTTTTAGAATAAAGCTCCTACCAAAGAGATTGCTCTTGTATATGAGTGTAAGTAATTTTTAATGCTCTAATAGGAACTACGAAAAACTAAGTAAAAGGGAGAAAAAGTTATTATTATAGGTCATATCTCATTATTTGAAGTGAAGGACCAAAAGTCCATTTGATCTGAAGACCCAGAAGAGCATTTAGTCCATTCCTTCTTCAGGCTTATGAATATATAGTTGATCCTTGAACAGCTCCAGGGTTCAAGACGCTGACACCCCGCACAATCGAAAATTCACTACAACTTTTGACTCCCCCAAAACTTAGCTGTCCCTTGACATCTACAGGGGATGGGTTCCAGGAACCCTGCAGATACCAAAATCCAGGAAAGCTCAAGTCCCTATATAAAATGGTGTGTATCAATGCCTACAGTCAGCCCTCTGCATCTGCAGCTCCCAACCATGGACTGAAAACTGTACAGGTATTCATTGGGGGGGAAAATCAGCATTATAAGTGGACTTGTGCAGTTCAATCACATATTGTTCAAGGGTCAACTGTACTGTCCTACCTTAATAATTTATTTGTTTCCACTTACATATAAGATGCTACAGTAATGTGTTTCTCTACACTTATGTTACTAGTACACTAGTATTAATCTTTGCTACTTATCAGCTCCAAAAGTATACTTTCTGAAAAATTAATTCATTAATTTGACTTAAAATTGCTTTAGAGAACATCTCATACAAACTATATTTATATAAGATACACATGCCAGTAAGTTCAGAACTAAAAAAATATTAAAATTTAACATCATTTAAATTCCACATGAATATATCAATTCAGGAAACTCATCGATTGGTTCCCTAAAGATACTTATTTTAATTTGATCAATCTTTTCATCTGTGAAAATTATCTTCCAAAAATAATTACAAAATTTTGTGCAAAATATCAGACTTTTTATCTTAATCATATTCTCAGAATGACTTTTGTATTGTGAACCCTAATTTAGAGAAAACCAAAATAGAGATTTTTTTCAGTAGTATCACAAACCTAACTTCCTCATTGAGCCACAGTATTTCTTTCCGTGACTTTCAAATCTAATTTTGTGCTGTTACCCAGAGATCCCCACCAATTTTATAAATGCTTCAAAAACTTTTTTTCAACATTAATTTACTTAATTAGCCATAGTGCATATAGCAGAAGGAGCAAGAGGCAAAAGAGGAAAAACAAAGCTGGGAAAATTGAGATCATTCGGCTTTAACTAAAATTATGCAAAAGACATGCAAGTTTCACTCTCCAAATTTTTTCTCTCAAAAATTAGTGTAAGGTATAGTTTCAAAAAGTCAAAGAAAATACTAGAAACCCTAGCAGTCTCTAATGCTTTCTCTTTCATGTTCCTCCATGTTTTTCTTAACTGTAGTTCCAGAAACAGGGCCAGGCTGAGCATCATATGGAAATCATCTTTCACTGTCAAATCCATAAGAATTTCTAATTATAACCTCAAGAATTCTTCTACACACCATTCCTCTAAAAGACTGTCTTTTTCTCTATTAAATCACTTCATATTACTGAATTGTATTGGTATACTATCTAGAATAGAGAATGCTGCTCTGCATTCTGGCTTACCTTTCTTTCCAAGAAATTTTGGCTGAATTTCTTATTGACTACACAGAACATGGTTCAAAGCCCCGCCTAAGACCCTTCGCCTTTGAATCAGTTACTATGCTCCATGCTCCTGCCTGACCCTGTGTATCCTTTTCTCTCAGGCTGCACATCGCCAGACTGTTAAGATCTAGTTGGGTATTTTCCTTTGTTAAGTGATGTAGGCTATCCTAAGCCATAGATCCTTTGTACTACAAATAGAACTGATGCAGTTAATTGAAGGCTTCCTGCTGCGGCTATGCAGGCAGCTACTGAGGGAGTTTGAAATTTCAGTCTGTTCCTACAGCACAGAGCCAAAGGCAACTTTAATTTCCTCTGACACCCTTATGAGATTAACTTTGATAATATGTTTGGTGACACACTGACAAGAATGGGCTTTTGCCACCTCTTACACCTATTGTATTACAACTACTGGAGTCTGAGACTTCAGATGTAGATGGACGCAGGGTAGTAATAAAGCCAGTGTCAGTTGAAATACCTATGACAAAAATGTCCACTGCTCGTAAAATACCATCCTTTTCATATTTGAGTCCCTTTATATGTGATTCCCACTGGGTTTTAGTGGTTCGCTGGGCAGTGTTCACAACATGAGCCCTTTGGGTGTCGGGAGCAGACAGTGGAAGGATTCATACATCAGTCTAGCAAAAAGATGATTCAAGACACAAGAATTCTCAAAATTAACTTAAAACATTGCTATAGGATGCCAAGAAAATATATCAAGAAGTTCATATATTAATCCATTGTATATTTTGTGGACCTTTCCCCATGAAAATTGCAGGTTTCCTCAAGGAAGTGATTCTTAATGTACCCCCTTTCATCTGTACAGAACAACTGTTGAGTGAGATGTAAAGACACAACATGAAGAAACTACAGGACATTACGTTTTAGGGCAGGAGTGGGGAACATCCTGCCCGTGGGCTGTGTAAGGCCCTCACAATCATTGGGTTTGGCCCTGCCAAGGCATTAGGGGTGAGTTCATTAAATGTTTGATCAAATAGAGCAGGCTAATTTTTAAGTTGATAATTTTGTATGGCCCTTGGTTGAAAAATAGTTCCCCACCTCTGTTTTAGAGAATGTGGGGTGTTAGCTGCTGGAGTGGCAGGACTGGCAGTTAGGACTTAAAGTCAGGGGAACCAGAAACCATTTGCAGAGAGTAAAAGATACCTGTAGAACAGCAATCCAGGAGCTGTGCATGCTCAAAGTGAGGTGGACCCAAGGTCAAAGACTCCAAGCTCCAGAGAACAGGCCGAGAGCATCCTGCCCTGCTCTGCATGGCCAGGCTTAGTTTATGGGAAACCACAGCCTTATATCCAAAGAGCAATCCTATCTTCACTAAGCCATTAATATATTCCGTTTCAGTAGCATTTCTAATTTTAATGACAGCATACATAAGCCATGAAAAAGGGGAGGCAGGAGTATATAAAACCAACAGCTTTAAAAAAGCAAAACAATTCAGTGTTTACCAAAAAAACATGAATTGGATATAACAGTTTAGAATGGACATTATTTCATATCCATATGGATAATTTTACTAAAGCCTGAAGATGAATTAGAGGAATATCATTTCTCAGGCAGAATTAGATTTATTTTCTGAAGACTCGGAAGATTTCTTGGGTGGTGTATTAAAAGCATGATATTCAATGTAGAAAAGCAACTTTCCTTCTGTGTACATACTTTTCTAGTTTTGTTTCATACATATTTAAATCACTTAGTTTCATGACAATCTTCTTCTAGCCAAAATCTTTAGCAGAAACTCTCCATGTATACTTTGCACCAGGTATTGGGGTGAAAATCTTTTATTAAATAGTGTTATAATTCATATCCACTCAATCCGATTCATTCTCTAAATCTTTCTCTCTCTCTCTGTGTGTCTCTCACAATCTCTCTCTCTCTCACACACACACAATACACAAGGGTTTATAGTCATGAGTATGCAAAACACAGAGTTTACTCTTGTATTATTATTTCTTAAGTAGGGGCCCAGTGCACAAATTCGTGCACCTTGAAAGAAACTGTGGGCCTAGAGGCTGCTGTAGACATAGGGGCGGGTCTCGGCCCATCTTCCGCGCCCCTGCCCCGGCCCCTCCTGCCACAGCCCCTGGTCCCCTATCTGCTGGCAGTCCCACTCCCACCACCACTGCCGCTGCCACTCCCACCTGCTGATGGCAGAGCAATTGGGGCTGTTGACTTCAGAGGGTATGTGCAGGGCTGGTGCCATCAATGGGTGCGAGCAGAGGCTGCTGCACCAATCGCACCTGAGGAGCAGGGGGAGGTAAAGAAACCCTCAGGGGTGATCAGGGCCAACAGCCACTGCTTGCACCCGCTGCAAAGCAGAGGGCTGAAGCAATGTTAGTTCCTTTCAATGACAAAAGGCAATGGTCTACGTCTGAAGTTTACAACTGACTAGTAATTCTGAGTTTCAAATCCCTGCACTCCTTAAGACTATAGTTAGAATAGTCTTCAAGTATAAAAAATCACTTCTAGTCCTCAAAGGAATACAGTAGTGAAATATATACGTATTATCATCTTTGGCTTCATTTTATGTGTAAATATATGTATACATGTAAGGATGTGTGTGTGCACAGAGGCCCAATGCCCATATACCATGTTTACTTGATTATTCTGACAACAGCTAACCCAGCCAGATGTTGAAGTTTCCACAGGGATTTCTCCCTTCCCGTACTTTTGCTGCTTAAGGGTTTTCTGCTATGATCCTTTCCCTGTCCCTTACCCGGTGAAACTGGTCAATGTTTCCCACCAGGCTCCACAGGGCAAGTGTACATGGTTGTTGGTTCTGTTCCCTCATCTATCTTAGGCATTTAACCAATGTCTGGCACATAAAGGGTCAGAAAAAAAATCCTGTCAAATGAGTGAATCCAGTCATGAAGGCTAGAAATCTAAGAGACATGCTAGATTTTTGTCCTCTAATTTTTGCATCAAGTTATAATTTCTCTATTTGTGGTCCATGCAGTTCCCACTCATTATTCTCTCCCTATTTCTGCCTAGGCACATATAGTTCATAGTTAACAGGCTGAATGATAGTCATACAACTCATTTAAAAAATGTTTTTGTTGATTTTAGGGAGAGCAGAAGGGAGAAGGGAGAGAGAGACACACACATGGATAGGCTGCCTTCTGTAAGCCCCCTTCCAAGGGATCAAGCTCACAACCTGGGTATGTACCCTGACCAGGAAATTCAACCAGCGGCCTTTTGGTGCACGGGATGATGCTCAACCAACTGAGCCACACTGGCTAGGGCTCACACAACTCATTTTAAGGAGTGCCCCCTCCTTTACACTGTAGCCAAAGTTACCTTTCTAAGAAGTATTTCTGATCATGCAGCTCCACTGCTTAAAATCCTTGAGGTGCACAGTCACTGTCTTACCCTGGAATTAAAGGCCCTTAATCATCTGTCTCCTGCCTGTTTTATAGCCTCACCTCTTCCTGGGCCTTCCAGCCCCCCTCAAACAAAGGGAAGTTCCCTTCAATTACCTCCTTTGAAAGGTAACAAGATCTTCCCAATTTTGCGTAATCCAGTTTTGGCTATCCGTTTTTTCCATTCTGTTTACTTCACCTTTCCCTCCACTCTACACAGTGTGCTCTGTAAGCATCATTCCCTCTGGATTCACACCATTCACTCAGTGGGCACCCACAGATGTTTTTCCCCATGTTACTGAGAGATAAGTGACATACATCACTGTGTGAGTTTAAGGTATATAGCATGATAGTTTGATTTACATTCATTGTGAAATGATTACCACAACAGGTCTAGTTAACATCCACCATCTCCTGTAGATACAAGAAAAAATATTCTTGTGATGAGAACGCTTAGAATTTACTCTCTGAACAACTGTCCTATATAGTATCACACAGCATTGTGAACTCTAGCCTTCATGCTGTACATTATATTACTCATATTTATTTCTCTATACCTGGAAGTTTATATTTTTAAATATCTTCTTCCAGTTATCTCTCCTCCCATCCTATAAATGGCTTTTAATTTAAGTTGCTCAACCTGTAGGCGCTCAGTTTCCACACTTTTTTTTACCACCTACAGAGGAAGGAGTACAATAGCATACATTGAAAGTTCTTACCACTTCATTGAATCTCATGGACTATTACTATTTTTTAAGACATCCTTGTCCCCTTTTCAACTGCCTTACCTAGAAAATCAAAATCAAAATTATATGGGGCAAGAAATTAGATTTTTTGAATGTATGTGTGTGTGTGTGTGTGTGTGTGTGTGTGTGTGTGTTCATAAGCTGCCTTTATCCTGTTAGTACTAGCAAAAGAACTTTATGTTATATCGGATTCAAAGTTAAGAGACTAAGATCCTGTTTGGTTGTACACCTGGGAAAAGGCTGACTAAGGACAGACTACCAATCCTGGGGATAAAGAGGAGAAATGAAAACGTGGCCTGGGAGCTGGGAGTGGATGCTGAGCATATGGTTAGAAGGTTCTGGCTCCTCAGAATTTCTTAGTCTGGGACCTTAATTAACCCTGGAGTCCTCCACATCCCTATCATTTATTTCAACAAACTGTTAAACTGTCCATCCCTAGATCCAAACATGTATTTAATAATGAGATGCTTTATTATTTATTATTTAAAATCTTTCAGTGTATGGTTGTTACTTCTGAATGGCCCTAAGTGGTGCGTGTGTGTGTGTGTGTGTGTGTGTGCGCGCTTCCAGGAGCCAACTTAGCCATTCACAGCGAGGCAATTTCCCTATAAATGAACAGATTTCTCCACGTGGGCTGTAATATATGCATAACACATTTCTCTCGGTGTTAATTTTGGTCTAACATCCTCCTGATGGTCTTGATTACCTTGGAGACTTACATCCTGTCTTCTGTATCTCTGTCGTTGTTAGTCACTTCTACTAAG
The DNA here is from genome assembly GCF_000147115.1 of Myotis lucifugus. Lineage (NCBI taxonomy): Eukaryota > Metazoa > Chordata > Mammalia > Chiroptera > Vespertilionidae > Myotis > Myotis lucifugus. The sequence goes on along the minus strand of NW_005871063.1, from coordinate 12,793,081 downwards.
TTGTCTCACCACTGTTTCTCAAGAATGGTAACAGAAGACACAATATTTCAATAACTGATTTTTTCCTTTCAACAAATGTTTTTTCAACCTCCTGTTTCAAGGCACTTTGCGAAGACTTAGTTGAATCTCAATCTAATGTGAAATACAAAAATCCAGCTAACTATCCAGTAAAAATAACTGGAACCATTTCTGAATATTAATCAAAAAGTCTTATTAATTGAATGTTTTCCTTTTTATTTATAAGTAAAAATTAAATATCTTAATATACATTCCCTTTACTTGTTTTGTTATCCTGTTATTTTCTTAAAGTTGGAAATCCTAGACTACTGTTTATGATCAGTCATACTACTGATATGGCTACATCCCAAGCACTATGTGAATCAAACTATCCTGAGAAAGTAAATAGCACATAAATAAACAGAGTGAGACAGTGTGGCAATCAATGCCAGGTGGGGTAGCCCATTAAAGGTGAAAGTAATAGCCCTATTTTTTTCACTGGAAGTATTAGAAGCTTCATCCATTTTGTTTATTTCATTCATGGTGTGTGAATCAAATAGATGGATGATGGGCACGAATCCCATGTAAATGATTTGTGATATGACACATGTCAAGGCATCAAGTGAGACATCTCCCTTTGTGGATTAAAGTGAAACAAGAAGTGTTTTGCTCCTAAAATCTGTACTCTAGCAGATAGGCTCCAACACAGAATCAATTACCCCATCTACTTTTCCAACGCCATGTTCCCAAAAGGAAATGACATTAAATGCGCCCATTCAAAATGCAAAAAGCAAAGACATCCAAGATTGAGATTTCCAGTAGAATGTGATTTTTCAGGCCATTATATTTTTTTTCTATTACTGGAGCTATCAAACATTTTAAAAGCCTGTTCTTTCATAATTGGATTCTAGATCATTAATTTTTTTGGCCAAAAAAGAAAGGTTTTTCTGAATTCTTAAAATTATTAGGCAAGATTTCAAATCAAATTATCCAATTTCAGAGCTCTATTTTTCTCTCTAAAATGCCTGTTAGAGAAGGACTGCCGGTGACTAAGCTTCGTGTCATTCTCATGGCTTTATTAGGAGAATGTTCTAAGTCCTTCACTTTCTATGTAATCAGAACTATAATTTCTTCAGGTTATTTTAAGACCCAGCTATGGCTAAAGCAGGAAACTCAATTTTATTCTGAGCTCTAGACATGTCGACACAGCAGAGCAAGGCTCCAGCTCTCCGGGATATCTTCTTTCACAAACCCTCCTGCTTTATGTCCAAGGCTCTCGGCTAGTTGTATTCCAATCTCTGGGTATCAGGTAACTCTTTCCAAGACATTGAGGGTAGTAGGGCTGTTATTTTAGAAAATGTGTGTTGACATATCATCACTCTACAAATGAAGAGCTTACTTGCCCAGAGAGTACTACTTGCTCTTCCAAACATGAATTTGAAAATCAGATTCAACAGAAGGGCAGTTGAGAAACCCAGGTGCCAGAAACATTTGATAAAAAAGCAGAACAGAAAGCTCTATATACATATGTCTACTTAGTTCATCATCTCCCTTAGAATTTTGCAACTTAATTAACCAACTCTAAGCAGACTGGTTGCCTCTAATTATGCTAAAAAATTTTTTCTGTGCTACAAAGTGATATTAATAGTGAGTGACATTTCTGCAAGTAATAGGTAACTGGCTTGTATAATTGTGAGCTCTTTCTAAAGTATAGAAAGGAGAATAAGATGGTATAATAAACTAAGTAAAAATTATCTGCAAGAGATCTGCAGAATAAAAATAATAACATAGCATCATTATCTTAATGTGTAATTAATCTTATTAGTGAATTAAGTTTATTAATACTTTCAATTTCAAGTTAACACATTGAGAAAAGAATACATATATACATATATGTATATATATAAAATCATGGCTTTAACAACTTTTTAAAATTTATGTTTCATTCTAGTGTGTTTTTTTTCTTTAGATTAAAATACTCTTATTTAAAATTTTATTCTGTTCCTATAGCACTAAAATGATATTATGGACTCATTTCTTGAGTTTACCATCCTATATGTATGTAGTAATACATTTTGAGTTTTTTCCCCACTCAATAATATATCTATCCAATTCTTCCCTGCTAATATATTCAGTCATTACTTATTAAATTTAATGACTTTAATTTAGCATTTTAGAATATGGATTATGGCTATTGATTTTTGTTTTGTCCAATAACTGGAATCACCTTCAATTTATCATGACTATAAATAACACTGCAAATAAATATCCTATACAAATTCTTGTGCATTTGTGCAAGTATTTTGGTATAGCATTTAAGTGGAATTATTGAACTGCAGAGTATGTACTTTTTAAATTTTGATAGTACTGCAAATTATGCTCATACCAGTTTTTATCTGTATGTTCTTCCACTAAGGGTGCCTTTTACTCAAAACCCTAATCAACACTGGGTATTAGGAGTCTTTTTACTTTTACCAATATAATGGACACAAAAATAGCACCTCATCAATGTATTAATCGTGACTGAGATTGATCATCTACTCATTTATTTATGGGCCATTTTTGGTTCTTCCTCTATGAAGGTGCTCTTCATACCTTTGACCATCTTTCCACTAAATTAATGTTATTTTTCTTATTGATTTAGAGTTTAGATTTGTACCTTAGAGATATTAACCTCTTTAATGTTTGACACATGGTAACCATTTTCCCTCTGTCTGTCATTAGTGAAAAAATTGTGGCATTATTTGACACGTAATTTGCTTCTGACTTGGGCCGCCAAGTCAAACATCACTCATTTAACTCTCTCTAGATAGGATTACACTGAAAGAGATCTTTCCTAGAATGAGTCCTTGTGACCTCACCCATAAACTCATTAATATAAATGGAATTATTTTTTTTCAAGGCATAGTAGCTAAAGTATAATTTTTGCTAGCATAGTTTTCATTTTGGTCTGTGAAGTAGGGCCCTGGACCAAGCTTTAGGACAGTGATGGCGAACCTTTTGAGCTCGGCGTGCCAGCATTTTGAAAAACCCTAACTTAACTCTGGTGCCGTGTCACATCTAGAAAATTTTTGATATTTGAAACCATAGTAAAACAAAGATTTATATTTTTGATATTTATTTTATATATTTAAATGCCATTTAACAAAGAAAAATCAACCAAAAAAATGAGTTCGCATGTCACCTCTGACACGCGTGTCATAGGTTCGCCATCACTGCTTTAGGATCACTGTCCACACAAAGTGTTTAATCATTTAGCAGAGCTGACAAATGTGTGTAAAACTAATAAGCCAGGCACTGGGCTTATGGACACCAACTTTCATTTTCCGTCATCGGATCAGTTTAAGGGTCAGGTCACACACCACGCAATCTCACATGCCTATTTCAATTCACATGGGAATAAACACTTCAGATGGCTGAAGTTTTCCTTTGAAACTAGAGGCCCGGTGCACACACTCTTGCATTCCAGAACCCCTCTGGGGATATCGGAGAGCCGGTTTCGGCCCATCCCACAGGCCAGGCCCAGGGACCCCACCAGTGCATGATCAGGCAGGGTAGGGACCGAGGGAGGGCTCCAGGGCGTGTCCGACTTGTCTCGCCAGTCCCAATGGGTTGGACCCCAGCAGCAAGCTAACCTGTCAGTCGGAGTGTCTGCCCCCTGGCGGTCAGGGCGAATCATAGCGACTGGTCGAAAGGTTGAACAAATGGTCGGACACTTAACATATTAGGCTTTTATTATATAGGATAATTTTAAATTTCATTTTACTGTTGTAAGGGGCTTGTTTCACAACAGACTAGGCATATTCCTGTTTTTAAAGATGACAGGGGGCCATCAAAGTGCCCATCACGTACTGCACTGACACAGTGGTTCCCTTAAAGCTTGTTGGTCCTTTTGGGATTAGGCTGCTTTGTTTGTCTTAGTTCTGTCTCTACTTTTTCAATATTGTGCAGGGAGGGCACATCTTGCTTGCCACTGTGCACTGTGGCTGTACCTAAGCCTAGATCTAATAGCCTCCCCTGGTGTTAATCTGGGACTACTGACCTCAGGTGTGAGATGCCAAATAGTCAAATGTGTTATCACTCCTTCTACAAGTGATAACTTATATTTGCTGGGGTCACACATGACTTTGAGAATTAGACATAGAATAGATAGTCTCTCAAGAAAAATGTGCATGTGCATAAATATATTACTGTGAAGCAAATGTCATAGGATTCAGAAACTACCTAAAGGCCATTCATTAATCTCTTGGGTTCCGGGTACCCTCTCCTCCTCTTCCTCCCCCTTTTTTTGGTTTACATCAAACTACTGATTTGGGTTCATATTAATAGAAGTCAACGTAGTTATAGAAAAGGGATCCCTCAAAAGTTAACCACTGGGGGGACAATAAACCAATACATGAAATTTTATGTGAAATCATAATGAATAATGCCCTTTTAAATTCTCAATTAAAACAGAAAATATATGATTATTAGTCTATGGTGAAACTTTCTCCTGTTACTTCAAAAGGGGGGAAAATGAACACTGTGTGTGTGAGCATATGAATGCGAGGACCGAGAACAGAAAGTGAAGGGGATCACTTGAATTTTTAAAACAAAAACCTGTACTTCAGCCGGCAGAGCTGTCACCACAGTGGCAGAAGTATAGTCCCGAATTCCTTCACACGCGAAAGAAGACTCCTGTCCTCACTGCCCTGTTTCTCGCCAAGTTAATATCAAAAGTCCACCGTCTGCCCTGTTGTCATAACCCCGGCGGATGAGAATGGGGTGTGGGAGGGAGGAATGAAGGGCCTCGTCTTTAATTAAGGTGCCCTGGCTTCTCTTATACTCCTCTACCTGCAAGGGCTTGTCCCTAAAGGTTGGCAAACGACCAAATTAGCAGTGAGAAAAGCCTGGTTGAAAACAAGAGAACACAAGAAGCAGACGATGGTGTGATAAAGAAAACAGCTAATTCTTTAGAACAAACGTATGGGAGAACTGGGAGAGCGGTGTGCCAGGCTGAGTGCAGCGAGGGGGAACGAAGGGGAGGAAATGGCTCCAGGGCGGTCTCTGACTCTTGTTCATTCATTCCCAGTCAATGTTCTGGATTCTTACTACGTGCAAGCGATCATGCTTAGGTGCACCTCCAAGTGGAGAATAGTAAAGACATTAAGCATCCTCCGAACTCATTTTCATCATGCATTCTTTGGACTTTTCGATTCATAGAAACTGAGGCAGGTGACTAGTCTTTTATCTAGTCTCTAAAGTTAGCTGTTTGTGGGGCCTCTAAATGGACAGTGGGAGTTGCTGATGCAGGTCTACAGGTTCCGGAGTGAGGTAGGGGTTCAGGCTAGATATTGGTGAGTTATCGGCACAAAGCTGGTAACTGGAGCTGAGCCTGAGGATGAGATGGCTCCAGAATGCATCCAAAATAATACATTTTCAAAAAATTCCTGAGGAAGGCAGAACTGTCAGGTGGTTCACGTGAGGGTCCCTACCTGGTGTTACCTCCATGATTACGGAATTTGCAGGTGTAATTAAGGCGTGTTACGAATTAAGGTGATGTGAGTAATAAGTTGACTTTAAGATATTACCCACGTGGGCCTAACTTGGTCATATGGGACTCTTTAAGAGAAGTTTTCTCTGACTAGTATTAGAAGAAATCAGAGAAATGTGAAGCTTAACATGTATTTAATGAGAATGTGATGTGGCTGAGCCTCTAGAGCAGCGGTTCTCAACCTGTGGGTCGCAACCCCTTTGGGGGTCGAAGGACCCTTTCACAGGGGTCGCCTAAGACCATTGGAAAACACACATATAATTACATATTGTTTTTGTGATTAATCACTATGCTTTAATTAGGTTCAATTTGTAACAATGAATATACATCCTGCATATCAGATATTTACATTACGATTCATAACAGTAGCAAAATTACAGTTATGAAGTAGCAACGAAAATAACTTTATGGTTGGGGGTCACCACAACATGAGGAACTATAAGATTGAGAACCACTGCTCTAGAGGGTGACAATGAACCAAGCTGACAGCCCACAAAAACCCCCAGGGCCTTCATCCTATAACTACAAGAAACCAATCGCGGCCAACAACCCCAATGAGCTTGAAAAGTACTCCACGGCCCAGGTGAGGGTGCCGCCCCAGCCAACGCGGATATCAGCCTTAGGAGACCTGATGACCCTCCATCCTCCAAAACAGAAAGAGAATAGATGATGTTTTTTATACAAGCAAACAAGCAAGCACACAGACTCAGGTGGAAAGCAGTGATGGAGGATGTCAGGCAGTCCACTGAAGTCTAGCAAGTCCCTGATGCCATAAACACGTGGAGCTCGTCACACATGACCTTTGCAGGCGTATCTGCCTTTCCACATTAGAAAGTGAGTTTTTCTGTGTGTGAGGTCACCAGTTTTGAGCCAAGAAATTAGGAATTGGACTAAATATTCATGTTTATAGAAAGGGAAATCAAAATTCTATAGAATGCGGGTTGAATTTTTTTTTCTCAAAAAATAAAGAAGCCTAGAATCTGATGTTGGTCTTTTAAAATAATCTATTCATGAACATTTTTACCACTATGATGTTTGATTTTTTATCTAAGCCAGAGCAGATGCTCAATTTACGGTCACCCTAGAATCTGAACTTGACACACATCATATTGCTCTGTGGAGATTTTTCTGGCGGGGGTGGGGGGGGCAAGGTTGAGTTGGGGTTTTCCTTTAGAGTTCCCTGTAAGTAGGATATTGAGTAGCATCATAAGGTGACATTCTCTTTCCTAACTAACTCTATTGCACATAATAAATTAGGATAACAGGACGTGTCCACTAGAAAGAGGCCAGCAGGAGAACGAAGAGTTCACAGCACAGCTGCAAATGCCACTTTTGTCTGAAGGAAACAGCCCCCAAACACCTTAAGTGTCATTGAAGTATCTCCATTTTTAAATTATGACATAGCTACTATGCCTAACAACATCCCCTTAATAAAAGTATCATGACAAATTAAGAGAGGCTCTGCTTTAATTCCCTTAAATTAAGGATTGGCTTTTTAAAATATATACTCGGAGAACCCAGTATAATAATGGGGCCTAGAAACATAAAGTACAAAGGTATATGTACATTTTAATAAATAAACAATTTTTGTTGCTATAAATAATTTTCAATTTATTAATTCACCTACTCATTCAACAAACATTCATTGAACAATTATTATGTATCAGGCATTGTTCTAGATCTTGGCTTTCCTTATTTGAATTTCCATGTTTTAATTCATTCAAGGATTTTATTTTTACTTTATAGGTATTTTCCTGAAATGTTAATGTGTTCAGGGACAGAACCTAGTTTGTTCTTGAAAATTATAATACATTTTTATCTCATCCACAAAAAACAAAGCTGATTAGCATCATGCACTAATCAGCTACAAACCTTGGTCTATGATATGGTAGCCGGCAGGGTCCCATGTATCTAGGACTCTACCTCTATGCTGGGTGCTAATCTCAGCCCCAGCTTCCACAGATACATCAAACACCGTGGAGTTAGAAATCTTTGCAAACTGGCTTTCTCCAACTACCCAAGTTGCTAAAAAAAATTTCATTCTCAGAGTACTGAATATTTGTGAATGACTGATGTGTTTTTGGCAAAAAAGGGAATACTTCAGTGAGGCACACTATATTCAGCAAAGAAATACACTTAACATATGAAAGAAAAATTTCCATGCATTACATTTCAAAAGATTGGAAGGAGAAAGAAGGAAAGAATACTGTTGCTATCTTGATTGCAACATGTAGCTTTGGCATCATTTAAATATCACCCAGAGTAAGTGTAAAACCCAATAAAATATGACTTTAGGACCAATAACCAATATAATCTCTGTCTTTTAAAATTCTAACCATATTAACTATAAACTGGGGTATAGAAAAAATTATGAATTAAAAAATTCCTAAGGATTCTGCAGTACTTATTCCAAAATGCTGTTTTTACCAAGAAAATTATTTTGATTTAAATAAATTGTGGGAGGAAATAGCTGGAAATGATTTCTTATCTATTTAGCAGCTGACTTGCATTCATTATTTTAATTGGCAATATTTATTGAAGCATTCGACTAAACTTTCCGGTTATTTGTAATAATTTCCACTATAGTGCTATTTAAATAGACTTTTCTGTTATATTTATGAGCCCAAAATAAGACCCAACTTTTAAAAGTGAAATGCAGTTCTAAATGAGATCTAGAAAATTCAAATGCGATCATTGGGCATAGATGGGGAAAAATGAACACTGATGATAAACTCTTATATTTCTGATTAACAGTAAAGTGATAATCTTCATTTCTAAAACAGAAATAAATAACTGGTCCTAAAACACATCTGAGTTTAATACATCATCATATTTTTCCTTCTATTATGTTAGAAGAATGTCATGACTCTTGCTACAGGAAGATACAATATAAATTCAATTATAACTGTACTACATGTATTATATATGTGTACACATTACTAGTATATACACAAACACACAAACACATACAGGCACATGTATATATATATATGGACAGAGAAAGAGAATGATTTGGATGGTTCTGACGTATCAAATTAAGCTAGACATATCATAACAATTACTAATAGTTCTTTGTAAACACATCTAACCGTAACATTTGGGGAAAGGTAAGACATTCAAAACCAGTTACAGCACCAGCTTCAGAACCGAGTTAAAATAAACTAGAGAATACATTCTGAGCCTAAAATATGTAGTATTATAACCTGACAGTACTATACCCACCCGTTAGCATGACAATTTAACCACTGACTCAAAATTACATTTGGTGTGCACGAAAGATAGAATGCTGTGACCTATCCATTTTAGGTAATTAAAAAGGTGAATCACTGACATTGACTATTAGGTGGCAACCCTAATAGTAACCTAGCCAACTCCCCTCATGGTTTATAGATGCCAAGAGAAGACAACTAAATTAGCAACCTTTACACAAACACTGGCAGAGCCTGAGCTAACACCCTGTAAGGTATAAGCTCCCTAAGACCAGAGTCTGGTGTTTCTTCATCAATTTCATTAAACCTGAAATCTCTTTGTACCTTTCTAGGCCCATAAAAATGTGACTGAACAAGTACACCCAATTTTCCCGATTTCATACCTAGTAGGCCATGCAACACAAGTTGTTCTTGCGTGCATAGAACAGCAGATAGTGGTGTATGACATTTACGAGCTTGTGAAACCCCAAGTTAGGAATATGGAAGGTATTTCATTTTAAGATTGTTGCAAAACACAGTTTGGATGCAATGTTCAAGCCACCCAGGCCTAACTATTTACCCTTCCCTCTCTGTTTTTGTGGAAAATGCTGTGGCCACGCTAGCCTTCATTCTGAAAACAGCCATATATATTTTGCAGTGGCTGTTCCTTTTGCCCGGAATGCATTTCCTTTCATCTTTGCATGGCTGGGATCTTCTAGTCACTCAGGTCTCACCTTAAAACTCACTTCTTCAGTGGTCTTTTTAGGCATTGCTAGCAACTACTATTTGGTGATGCCTTAGGATAGGTTATCTATCTTTCTTCCTTAATGAATTACCACCCCTCTATTGTATTCAAGGCAGAGACTGGGGTGGTGGGGTGGTGGTGGGGGAATGCACACTGATGATAAACGCTTATATTTCCGATTAACAGTAAAGCGATGACAAAACCTCATATTTCTGATTAACAGTAAAGGTTCTCCTAACTCTGAACTTTTTATTTAAATTAGTCTCAAATTATCTCAGGAAAATTGGTGTGCTATTTAAATATTGAGTACTTCTCTCACCTAATTTAGCTAAATTTAACTAAAAATCCTTCCTGTTCCTTCATAAAATTCCTTTACATCCCTCCATAAAGGGGAAGACCCTGCATCCATGAAACAATGCATGGGCTTTGCAGAAGTTTAAGTTGTAAGTTGTCCAACTGGACAACAATCTATACTAATAAAAGGGTAATATACTAAATAGACCAGACGTCTTCCGGACAAAGCCGCAGCAGAGGCCCAGGCTGAGGCTCAGGTAGCCGTGACAGCCGGCAGTGGCAGCAGCAGCAGCATGATGGGGGCATCACCTTCCCCTGTTTGACCAGGCCACCTCCCACAGAGGGAGGCCAGAAGCAGCAGCAGTGAGGGGGTGATGGGGGCAGAGCCTTCCCAGGATCGCTGGTCGCCTCCCGCAGGGAGTGAGCCTAAGCCATCAGTAGGACATCCCGAGGGCTCCCGGACTGTGAGAGGGGGGCAGGCCGAGCTGAGGGACCCCCCTCCAGTGCACAAATTTTTGTGCACTGGGCCTCTAGTGGTTTTATAAAAATAGATATTTTTGAGTACAATATCACCTGACTATGAGTTTACAAATTGAATATGTTAATTCTTCCCAAACCATAGTCTACCATTACTGATTTGTAATGCAAACCCTATCATATACAAAGTCATTAAACAGAACTCTTTATTCTGGCCCTCTGATCTATTTGACCTTGTCCTTGCCCACACCAATTATCATTAACACCACTTGGTATGCTTTCACAGATCTCCTTCTCCTCCTTTGCTGTGTTACCAAATTGCCATTCGTGCACACTTACTCTTACATTTGAAGGTTGGAATCACTATGTCCTGTTCCCTGACAGAGCCTGGTAGGATTCTAACTGAATTTGAACTAATATATCTCTAAAGTAGAGAAGAAATTGATATCAGGCTATCTGAAGCAGGGAACTGAATGGTGAAGAGGAAGTGAGAAGTACTTTTTTACTATGTAATTAAGCACATTTGACTTTTGTATTATAAATGCTATCTATTTTTTAAGAAAATTAGCTGTTTTAAATACAGAGAGGTTTCTAAATTAATTTTAGAATAACTGACTTTTTAGGGCTATAGTCTTCCTATTCATGGACACAGCGTATCTCAAACTTGTTCAGTTTTCTTCCATGCCCTTCAATAATTTTATCAATTTCTCCATAAAAGTTTCAGATGCTACTATAAATGGTATCACATTTTTTATGTTTTGTGTTTGGTTATTTCTCACATAAAGCAATCCTTTCCATTTTTTTTATGTTGTACTCGCCTGGTACTGAAAAATCTAATTGAACTCTATTAGATTCTTTACACTTAGTTTCTTTACACACCCTTATTGAATGTTCCTGTCTTAGAACACTGACCAGACGCTTCAAAGACAAAGTTCCTGACATTAAAGAGAATGAGTTTTATCTTTGCCATCTGTATATATAAAAACCTAAGTGACCATTCCACGGATTACCTGTTGGACCAGTCGCCTGGTCGCCTGGTCGCTATGACGTGCACTGACCACCAGGGGCAGGTGCTCAATGCAGGAGCTGCCCTCTAGTGGTCAGTGTGCTCCCACAGTGGGCGTGCCATTCCCCCTACCAAGGGGTGCCAGAAGCAGGGCTCATGGCTGGACACCGCAGCCCAGAGACTACAGTGGAGCTGAGCGGCAGCGAGCCTACCGAGTGGCAGCAGCAGCAGGTGCAGCGGGGTCAGGATGAGTAGGAGTGGCAGGCAGGATAGGCAGGCGTCGTTAGACTTCCGGTTTTGGCCTGATCCCAGCAGGCCACGCCGAGGGACCCCACCAGTGCACAAATCCGTGCACTGGGCCTCTAAGTAAATATAAAGTTTCATAAAGGATTGTAGTTGATAAACCCTTACTTTCTTCTCTTATTTTTAGTTGAATAAGAGCTTATATCCTGAAAAGTCACTGCATTTTATTGAATTTTTTTTTTTTGCATCTAATGAGATGATCTTGGTTTTTTAAATTTAAATCTGTTAACAGGGTGACATTCACTGATAAACTTTTTTTTCCCTTTAAACATTTTTGTATTCCTAGAAGTCTTTCTCCATAAAGCAAAACCCAAATGGCTAATAACATGTAAAAATCATTCAAGTCCAGAGAAATCAGAGAAATTAACATAAAAAAGTAATGCTGTGCCAATTTTCATCTCTCAACTTGGCAAAAATACTTAAAGTCTGACAATAGCCAATAACTGCATGGGTGTGGGAAAAATGGTTTTCACATATATGACCGTTTAAGTGTAAAGATAATCTCTACTACATATTGGTTCAAGTGCTCAAGGAACTTGACTGGACAGCACATAATGAAGTAGAAAGATGTTTTCTCCCATGGCTACAAGGCAATTTAATATATTTTTTAGTCATATGAAAATGAACTCACAATAAAGTTTTCTAGAGGTAGTTATATCCATATTCAGCTTTAAGACTATCTGCTAGAGAGAAGGCACACACACACACGAGAGAAAGAGAGAGAGAGAGAGAGAGATCATTGGTCTTTTCAGGTCAATGACACAGAAGATTCCATTTGTTTGGGATAATGGATAGTGAGAGTTGACTCTTGATTAAAACCTGAAGGAAGTGATTTTAGAGTAGGAACATTGGTTTTAATATATTTAATCATCAGCTGCCTGAGGCTATTTCTATTATTTTCCTTCTTACAATATGCAAATTAGGTTAAGTTGATATCCAGATAATTTTTCCGAACATTTTCATATTCAACTTTCAGAACAGAAAAACAAATGTGTTATTCTAATTGAGTATAACTTTCACCATTGCATTGTAATTCTCTGGAAACTGGCTTGAACTAATTCTTAATTCTTGGTAATTCTTAATATGAGAATGGGGAACTTCTAAATCCATAGTCTACCAGTCTTGATTTGTTCCATCTCAATCTGATTATTACAGCAGCTAGAAATCTTAGCCTGCACTCACAATGATGAGAAAACACAATTGGCAGCATTTGCAAAGTCTCTGAGAGAACGCTGGAAGCATTCGTTCCCTGGGCTCTAATAAGCTGAGCTCCACGGCTTCATTGCAAAATTTGGTTTTATTATCCAACTCCCTGCTTGGCTCATATTTATGTTATTAGCTAGCTCAATTAATTTTCTGTGCCTTAATGCCCTTAGTTTATTCTAAGTTGTGCTGAGTTTTTTAAGTCTGAACCAGAGCAAAAAAAAAAATTAATCCTTAAAAATTATGAAATTATGCATCTCTTCCCTACTTACACCTTATTCTCTTCACCATTCCTCTCCCACTTAGACATAAATATATTTACTTCATTTTCTCCTTGAATAGCTGTGTATAGAGATTGATTCATTCCTTCCATCTGTTTTCCCCTTAATATCTCACTCTGTGAATTCCTTGTTCTGACATTTATGGTAGATTTTTTTTTTAAATACTGATACCCTTGGCACTTGAAATTTGATTATCAAAGTGTTTACTGAAAAATCTTCTCTCATTGCTCCTTCCCAAAGAACACAGCCAATTAAGTAATGCCTGAATAATGCAGATGAGCCCTCAATAGCCATCGGAGGTAAGGTACTGTTTCAAGTCGATACTTTGGTTAGCCAAAGAAAGCTGTCCATTTTTTGTTTTTTATTTAAGAAAACTGTCTCTACATAAAAATATCACAATGAGAAAAACAGGATTAAGTGTGGAGTGGGTGTCTGAATAATATAAAATACACCTGTAATCAGTGACACAACCAAATTTATTCTTCTTGGATAAAAAGTATGCATTTATATTCAGGCACTCTTAAATTAGCTATTTCACACTTAACATTGGAATGCAGACACATATCTCATGAAATTTTTATTGGTATGATTCATTGAAAAATCAAGTCAAAAAAGAATATTCCAAAATTCCCCACAGCAAATAAGATTGTTAAGAATAATTAAATCATTCAAAGTGTCATATACATATTGTCAAAGCACTGGAGGTCATTCTTGACTTACATTCTAGAATGGATGTTTTTAATTTTTGAGTCAAAGGCTCTAACATTTTCCCCAAAAATCTATTTTTCAAATTTACAATGAAACTGAGGACTTATTTTCTACATAGAAGAAATCATTTCTAAAAAATAAAAAAATTATAAAAACAGATAGTGCAATGCCACTGTACTCTTTAATCACTCACTCATTTATTTAAAAATAGTGTCAGGGATAAATTATGTGCTAGGCACTGTAGTGAATAAAAATAGAAGTAAAACATGATCCTTTTCCGCTTGGAGCTTATAATATAACTAATTGGGGGGGGGCACAAACTTAAATAACACAGTGTAAGACAAAAAATGGGAATGTTCTAAGAGAATAATAAAGTATTAGTGGAGAGAGAGGGCAGGGAGGAAGAGAGGAAAAGAAACATAACTGGGGAGTACTGCAGAGGATTGTGGGAGGGGGCGGAATTTGGAGACACTGGAACTGGCCTTTGTAAGAGTTAGAAATTCTCCCGGTGAAGAATAGCTGGAATGGAGCAAAGGGTATCTCAGAAAAAAGGAAATAGCTAATTATTCGTATATATTTATACACACAACAATGACAGATGAACAAGACATCTAGCTTTCAAATACCTTGGGGGAAAATAAAGGTAGCTATTAACTATTTTCCTCAAGCTACACTGTGAATCCAACAAAGCATTTTGGCCACGGGTCTGGCTCAGTCCGTCTTCTTGAAGCTCCAGAAGAATCTTAGCTGACAGCCTTCCCTGGCTCCCTGTCTACCTGCTGATAAAGGCTTCCCCATCCCTTCCACAAGGCAGAAGTCAGCGGAGATTAAAATAGCCCAGAACACTTCCTGCTCTATTCTAATTGTGCTTTCATTCCATTTGCCTTAGACCACTTGGAATGTCGAGGGAAAACCCCATGAGGCATCAAGCATGTGAGATAATGTGTCAGTCCCTCAAAAATGTTTGTCCATCCTACTACGTGTATCCATCATTGTTCCCTATCCATGAGAAAGCAGAATGTGTGGGGAAAATAGCTCCTAGCTGTCACATTGTTGTTTCTCCTTTAAAAAAAACAACACAACAAAAACAGAACTATCACCTCCATGAAATACTTCCCTTTTCAACGACTGTAGCCATTTGTCACAAATCTATCCACTCTTCCACACAAATGACTATGTATTCTAAATATCTTGTAAGGAAGTTACCATTCTATAGCCATCTAAAAAGTTGCTCTGTGACCCATAATATCTTTGAATTACACACTTGGCACATTGTAGGTGCTCAATAAGTGTATTTTATAAAAGTGTGCAATATTGTGTTTATGAGAAAATGTTCTTAGACTTCTAACTTCAGCAAATGAGGATACAATGTACCCCTTCTTTTTGTCTCCTAAGGGAAGAGGAATTATTCATTTCAGTAAACTACCAGGATGGTTCATATTGCTTAGATAATACATTTCAACATACTGGGATAAGGGGCAGAGATGAATTAAAAAAAATACTTTTATTGATTTAAAAGAGGAAGGGAGATGGAGAGAGAGATAGAAACATCAATAACGAGAGAGTCATTGATAGGCTGTCTCCTGCACGCACCCTACTGAGGATCGAGTCCCAAACCAGGCATGTGCCCTGACTGGGAATTGAACTGTGACCTCCTGGCTTATAGGTCACACCCAACCCTTGAGCCACACCGCGGGCAGATATGAATCTTTAGGAAGGAACAATGTTAAAGGACACTAAACGGACCTTAATTTCTAGCCAACAGCATTACTCCTAGGAAGAAGTGATCCCACAGTCTCTTTGGAAATAGAGGAAATCATGGCTAACAAACAGCCTTCCCCTGGCTTCCTCACCTGCCCACTGATAAAAGCTCCCCCATTCCTTGCACAGGACAGAGGTAAGTGGAGACTAAAAGAGTTCCAAAACATTTTCTGCTCTATTTTAACCATGCATGCATTCTGTTTGAATGAGCCCAAACGGAATGTTGATAGAAAACCTCCTTTTATTGAGAAGATGCTCTTTACATCTTAGCCTCCTCAAAAAGCTTTACATGACTACCCTAGCCAGCACTGCCCCTGCTGCCATCAGTCACTTTCTATCCCATTTTTCGATTTTATTTTTCCTTAGTCCTTACTACTATCTAAAGTAGCTTTATCTAGCCATCATTCAATTGAACAATCTGTCGACCACATATCTCCTTGTTTCATAGTTGTATCCTCCATGCCGAGGACAATACAGACACATGGTTGGCTCTCAAATATTTTTGAGTGAAAAAAATGAACAGATAACTATTTCACCTCAGCTTCCAAAGCTTCAAACAATTACATCACCTCCCCAAACCCTCAACCTGCTAATTAAGAGCAGCCAGGATGCAACTGGTTCCTACAATCGCCTTTACTCCTACCCTCTGAATTTATTTACATCTTCTCTTCTTTGAGAATACACTTGAATTGCTGTGTGTTTCCTGTTTTTGTCTGTCATTCTGCACATTCTTAATGGTCATCCGATGCCTTATCTTGAACACAGCACAACAATATTTATCTTTTTTTAAATGTATTTTTCAGTAGACAATAAAATTATGAACATTCTTACAGAGCTCTAAATTATCCATTCTAAAGCACTTCAATTAATGTGTAACATGAAATGTGTTAACATACTATTTCAACATTGTCATCATCTAACAACAATGAGTTAATAATCAGAAAATATAAAATGCAAATTAAACAGACTGAATCATAATTCTAATTTTATAGTGAAATATCTAAGGTCTGAATTAAGCAGACAATTTAAGTAAGCTAAGAGAACAGTTCTCAAATGTGACACTACATGTTATTGTTCATAAAATTATCTGGGTTCAGCATTATACCAAAAAAACAAGCAGAGACTAATACCTACTTTCCTATGTACTGAGAATTTTATCTCACCTACCTAAAGGAGCAACTGACATTAATGCTTCAGATCTTTTGTAGCTGTATTTTATATATTGTTGCAATAAAGCTGGAAGAAAGCATACTTGATATTATTTTACAGGTACTGTAATTATTAAAAGTCATTCATGAAGTCCATCCACCCATTTTCCCCCATCTTATAGCCCACTTGTAGATTCATTGTACTTACAATATTCAATTGCTTTTTCAAATACACCATCTCTTAAACCCAATCTTCGTGAAATTTTTAAAAATACTGTATATCCAATGCAGGAATTTAACAGAATTTAGATTTCTTAGCTTTACAATGTCCTAGTTATTTTCTTAATAATATATACATTCTTGCCAGTTGAAAAGAGAAGTGTGAGTGTGTACGTGTGTGTAGAATATAATGCCATTTTCACTGGAAAGGTCAACAGCCAGCAGTCCTATTTATAAGCCACATTAACACCAAACAGAGAGCTTAGCAATGTCTGTTTCTAAAAATAAACCCTGTGTGTCTCTTGTTGTCATCATCAACCAGAGTGTTCTGTGCTCTGTGACAGAGGCATCGAGGCTGCTTCTGCCTTTCCACGGCATTACCCAGCACTCCCCACGGCCTCCCCTCTCTGTCAAGGTGGCAGAGATAAAACGAGCTCTGCAATCACCCTAAGCACACATTTAAACATTATTGCCCCTTAAGCAGACAGTTATCATGTTGTTTTGGCAGCAGGAAGGAATCTGTGGTTTCACTTGAATGTTATTCTTCTTTATTTAAACTACTAGAAATAACCCAAAAATGACAGAATGCTCTTTCTATAAATAATCATTCCAGTGTAGAGTTATATTAGGAGGTAACTCAGATGGCATGATAACGCCTAACAAGCTAATCTTAGACCTGCGATGCCATAAGATAGAAATACCGAGGCTAAGAATAACTGACCCAAAGGACTCAGCCTGCTGAAGACAGTCACAGACATGTAGGTATCTGCAGATTTTAATGCATTTAATGATCTTCTGAAAGCTTTCCGCCCCCCTAGGAAGGCAATCAATTATGCTGGTCATGAAAATGACAATCAATAATGCTTTTACAATGTATTGATTCATAAAAAATGGCTCAGGATTCTCACAGCAAATAAGATTATAAAAAATAGTTGATGGAAACCAGAGCTGGCTCTTAAGTAATTGGATTAGCATCTAATTAGTGAATTTTATGCATAAGCCACCTGCAGAGCATACAATATTCATCCAAGGAAAGAAAATAAAGTATAATGTCATATGTTGGTATCTGAAAACACCGCCATTCACTTTTCACCCCAAATGCCCAATATATATTAAAAACAGGCAGAATCTAAATTTTGCTAGCTAGATCATTCTTTTGGCTCAGGAGTTTGATGTTGCATGTTGAAATCTGGATGTGAATGGAGACACAGACTTTATTAACACCCCCCACCCCAATCCCACCCCCAAACCCACGCAATACCTAGCAAAAAACCAAGGTGGATATAATGCAAGCATTCAAGCATTTGGGTCAAAATAAACTGAATCCCCACTTTGAAAAAATACCTTCTGCTAAAATACATTAGTAATAATGTGCTATTTTGAAGTGGTGCAAACCTTGCCTTATGATATAGGAGATGTATTGGGAGCACTAGCAAACAGCTACCAAATGCATGGGGACTGCTGGTTCTGTCTCCAGTGTCTGCTCACTGCTCTGCGTGTCATCAGTCTCATGGAACTTCGGAGGTTGCCTGAAGTTCGTCTCAGCCCTGGATAGTGGTAACTTCAACCAGTTTAATCATCAGGCATCGGGAACGTTGAAATAAGGCTCCTCCAGCAAGCCTCTCAACATAGAAACCTATTTGTGCCTTAAACCTCCCAGGACTAAGAAGTGTGCATAGATGTTTGTTTATAAATATAGCTGATTCCATATTTTTAGCACCAAACAGATATAAAAAACAGTATCCTAGGCTAAATATTTTCCTCTTGGAGAAAAAACAGTAGGGACATGGTAAATAAGAACCAGTTCAGACCAGACCCTGTCAGTGCCTAGCGGTGGTGACTGTCCCTCAATAAGTTCCTCTGAACTTCTTTCCTCATGTGCAAAATAGGAACACTGCTGCAACTGTAAATATTGCAGACCTCTTCAAATTGTGGAGAGGATTGAATGATAAACCAATGCTTGGTACAGAAACAGCTCTGAAACATTAGCTTATTATATCAATAATAATAAGAATGACAGTGATAAGAAATTATGAAAAAATATGGGTCCAATCATTGACCTTTTCAATTCTGACTAAACAACTAGGTCAGAGTAGAATGTGGTAGAAAACTAATAATGATAACTAATGGTGATACTTTCTCTTTATAACCTAAAATGGGCTGGTATTGACGTAAAATCACGATTCAAAATACACGCTTGAATTTCATTTGTAAACAGGTGTAAAAAACACTATGACAAATACAATTTCAATGGCATTCACTTCACCAAGAGCTCTTCTAGTTCACCCTACATGGGGTTCCCTGAAAACATTCTGGGTAAACATTTTTTGTACTAAAGCAAGAAATCCCAGGCCACAATGTATGTAATTTAATGGAAATACAGTGAAATCGTCTTGCTTGTTCTTTATGTCAAATTTTGAAAAAGCTTTATGACACTCATATTTTCACCCAGTGTGAAAATTTCAGGCCATAGACACTCATTAAAATTTACTTCAATCATTGAAAATGACACCCACATGGCTACAATTGTGTCAATACTAAATATAAATTATAAATTAAACATTTCTATCGTAAGTGGTAGACCATGAGGGGAAGAAGCAAGAAAATGAAGTTCTGGGGTATTTCCAACCTCATCAACATGCAAACAGTTTAATCATAAGTAAATGACTAGTTACACTTTGTGGTTTGGTAAATTTCCTTCTTCCTTAAATGTAGATTTCATTGGATTTAATTATGGGGTGTTTTAAAAGCACTATATATAAAAGCCCCATCATTTATTTTACTATGAAAAAATTAACATTAAAATAATGAATGGAACTGATAGCCTTATGAAACAGAAGATTTACTTAGTGTTCTATTCACAAACCATAGCATCACAGAGTAATCCTAAAATAAAATATTCTCTGATAACATTTAAAAGTGTAGGTTGTTTAGTATTTAAAAAATTTTGTTTAAATTAAGTGGGGGTTTTTTATGTGTGTATCTGACTTAGTGAAAAAAAGAATGGAAGTAGTGGACACAAGGTATTTCCTTATCTTTTCATGCCCAGATTGTCAATCTCCCAAGATTAGAAAAGGGAAAACTGTCCATTGTGAGGCCACCATGCCTCCTAGACCAACCACTGACAGTCCAGTTTCTTTCAAGAATGAAATAGATGACAGCAAGCCACACTGATCTGAAGCACGTGCCAAAATATCTTTGAATTTCATCTAGAGAGAGCTTGTTTTTAAAGTATTTTTCATGGGCTTTTATCCCAATTACATTTTTTTCAAAGTATTCCAATTCAGAAAAGAATTGTTAAAATGCAGTTACCATTCCAGATTGTTAAAATTGTTCATTACTGTAAAATGTATTAATTATAAACAACATACTGGCAAAGAAGTTGCATTCTGAATATCTGTAAGATAATCCTCCTATAATATTCTGTTTCTCTCAAAGCCAATATTAAAGGAATATTTTACTCAAACTTATAATAAGTGCTTGTAATGGGCCAGTCCACAATGCTGATTTTCCTCCTTTCTAAAAAAAATGATTTACAACCTAGACAGATCCAGTTTTCTACCATAATTACTTCTGTCTCTTTCTTAGGGTTCCTTCATTTAAAAAAATATTATTTAATAATTGAGAAAGAAAGAGAGAGAGAGGAAGAGAGAGAGAGCGAGAGAGAGATTTGTTATTCCACTTATTTTATGCATCCATTAGTTGCTTCTTATGTATGTCCTGATTTAGGATCGAACCCTCAACCTTGGCATATCAGGATGACACTCTAACCGAGTTATCTGTCCAGGGATGTTAGGGTTCCTTCTAACAACAGAGAGTACTAAAAAAATCTTTATATTCAGTACTAGTAAAAAATTTAAAAAGGTAGTGTTTAAATGGATATGTATCTTCATGAAAATGAAGACCCAAGATTCAATTGAAAGAGAAATTATATAGTCCACTTCCTTCACTTAATTAATTATATTTTGTCAAAATTACAAGCTAAAGAAAATTACAGACAGATGGGTACTTGACATATAGTGAGGGATAGAAAATCACTTTTATAAAATACCATATATGATTGTCTAAGCAATATGCTGTACACCTGAAACTAATACAAAGTAATACTGAATGTCAACTGTAACTGAAAAATAAAATTGAAAAAGGTGAATTAATCCAATAGCAAAAGTTTGTTCTAAAAAACAAAAAGAAAATTACAAAGAAGAGAATTCCAACCACCAACAAATACACTGATGGTACCTAGCTAACATCCATTCTTCTTGCTTTTTCCTCTTCCTAATATAAACTAGATAATTAGTTGCAGTATTGACCCTCCCTGGCTCAGCCATGGCCCTGAAGAGCTATCTGGGTGGTCATCCCATTCCTCTTTTAATGACTGGCGAAGGTATTGGCAGATGATGTTACTCTGGCCAATGAGTTATGAAGAATGGTTTGCTGGAGAAATTTTGCGTAAAACGTCCTTCCTTAAGAAAATACCCAAGTCTTTGGAATTTATTAGGCATAAATTGATGCAATGCCTGGAACTAGTACAGTCAACTTGTGACTCCTGGAGGAAACAGCCCTGTGATGACACCAACTCTAAGGCCAGCAGAATGGAGCAGCGTGAAGGACCCGCATGCTGTTGACACTATTGACCACCTAGGGCTGCCCAACTACCCTGCTAGTTCGCTAACTGATAATTTATTTGTCATTTGCCACTTTGAGTACAATTTGCTATTGCCTGCTGTGGAATAGAACCTAACTCATATACCTACCCCTTACATTACTCATTGTATGTATTCAGGCACAGTAGCTTTGTGAGTGGAAGTGTAAGAAACACATTTTTACAAGATACGTGCATCTTATAAAAATTCAAACAAGTTAAAAAAGTATGATGATAAAAGTAAAAGCCCATCTAACACCCAAGACCATGGACACACACACAAACCTTTTCCTGATTTCTTTCTATCAATACATGAATTCTCTGGTATATGAGTGAATAGACAAAATATATACTTTTATAAAAATGAGATATTACATATTTTTATTTAAAATTATTAAATATCAATTAATTTAACAATAAAAACTATAGTTGAAGGGACTATAAACATAATTATATAAACTATTTTTAAAAATTAGTGTTTGGAATTCATTCATTCATTCATTCATTATTTGGTTGTCCAATGATGTTTCATGGAAATACTTCCCTTCGTAGTTCTTGACTAGCAGGGCATCCCACTGCATCGCTGCTGATGTCATCCATGATGTCAAGAGGGTGGTAGCCATCAACACCGCCATCCACAGACTGGGCAGACCCCAGGATCTCTTTAATGGTTCCAGAGAGTTCTCCAGCAAAAGATCAGTCACATCTCTCAGGCAATGTTGACAATCTCATCAAAAGTGATATTTCCACTTGCTTAATTTTTATTTTCTTTTTCGGCTTCTTTCTGTCTTGTGGTGGTTCTTTGAGGGTTTTGATGGTCAGGGCAGAGGCAGAAGGCACTCTCTCAATCAGGGCCTGTCTGTTCTGAATGGTCAGTTTCACTGTAACCCTGAGACCCCTCCATCACCAGTCGCTTTGGCGATGTCATCAGCAACCTTTGTTGGAGACAGACCCAGGGGCAGATCTGGGGTGTCAGGGCAGACATAGCACCCACTTCTCCATCAGTGCACCTCAGGCATACAATTTGGATCTCGGGGTGGAACTTGGGCATGGTGGAGGCACCCGGTGTCCAATAAACCTGGATTCCGGACAACTGGAGAAAGCTGCCCAAGCCTCCACTGAGCTGAAAGCTGGAGTCTTTTTATTTTTTTTATCTCTATGTTTCTATTTTAAGCAGCAGGGAGTCTGTCCCTGCTCAGGAAGAAGATATTAACACTTTTACACATTCCTCCTTCTCACCTCTCCCCAATGTCTCATATTGGTTAGCTTTATGAATATTTTTACATTGCCCTACTTTATAAAATGCGCTTTCTGTCCTGTAACCACAATCTCATAATTGTTTAAATAGATTCAATGTTGCTTCATTAATCTTACTATGCTTTCTCCACTTCTGAATTCCATTTTTTTGCTTGTAGTTCATCTCTTCATTGTGTGGGTTTTATTGTTAAGCATTGTAGTTCATGTCTGAGAATTTCTACCTTGCCTGTTTATTTTCACTATATTTTAGTAACATCTTGCCTGGGTGGAACAGTGGATTGAACTTCTAGAACTTCAGAGATCTTTCATTATCCTCTGGTATTAGATACTGGAAACGTTTGATGTTTTATTAAGTCTCACAGATTCCCTTCCTACCCTCCCCCACCATAGATCTTTGCTTTATCTGCGTAAACCTCTGGAAAATTATTTGTCATTTTTAATTCAATAGCCCCGTTAGGGTATGACTATATGCTGAACATTTCTAGAAAATCTTCCTAAAAGATGGGAACTCTTTTAATCTGCAGATTTATTTTTTACTCTTTCAGTGAAATGACCCTTCTTCATTTTCACAAAATTATCTTCCGTTTAAATGTTTTGAAACATCAATTTCAGGGACATAAATAATTTTTGTTATACTGCCTTTGTCTTTCTCATCATTGACTTCTCTCCAAATGCTTTAATTTTCCTTTCTCATTCCAACTGATTGTCTCAAGCCTTTCCTCTTTGTTGGTAAAGATTTTCACTGGTGTCTATTCTGTTTCCTGCTATTTCTAATGAATATTTTTTTGTTCTATAATTATCGTGCTTTTTTCATTCCCAATCTGTTTCCCTAGATCTAAAATATCCTTTTTCATCTCACACTATTGTTTCATCATCTCATCGTTGAGTTATTCTTTTACAGAATTTATGTTCTTATTAAATTAGGTACTCTATTTATAAGAAACAATTATTAGACAATTCCCTGGATTCAGTGAGTTGATGTTTTCTTCTTGGTGGCAGCTCTAAGCTTAGTGGGAGGAGGGTATTACATTGCAAGGAGCTATTGATCACCTCCCCAATGGGGAGTGTTGCTCCAAAGCTTTCATTTCTCCAGAGAGGCAATGTTTGTTCACCTTCTTCCATTTCACTAGTTCCTCTTCCAAAATCCTTTCTGCTATTCCTCAGTCACAAGAAACAACAGCAACAATAAAACCAAACAAAACACAACAGAAATGGAAGATACCTCATCAGTTTGCCTCTCTCTAGAGTTGGAGAGAATTTTCAGCAAGTTGCCATCTTGTCAGTAAAATTCTACGGGACTCTCAGGATTCAGGCCCTGATAGGTCTCTCTGTTTCTGATCACGGGTTCCATTTTTTCCTTGACTATTAGTTTCTGAGGTACATTGCAGTAGGTCTGCCATTCATTTTCTTTGCTCAGTTATTGTTACTATTGTGTGTATGTGGGGGGAGGGGGCAGTTACTGGCTTATACTATTTTAGGATCACTATATTTTCTACTAGTGGTGAGAAATTATACACTACATTTTCAAATTTTTTATCTCCAAAATCAAAAGCACCCTTTAAAATTCATAATGTGGGTTTCTTTTAGTCTTCTTACTTAACGGATTATACAATAATCCACCTGTGTCCACAGAAATAAAAAAAAAATACTCATTCCTGTCCCCATTATGAACAGGCCTATTTATAACTAGCTCTTTGATTGCTACCTATCAAATATTCAAATTGATAACAGCCTTGTACGTGAAGATAACCCAAGTTAGAGAATAGCAAAACAGCAATTATGGGGAATACCAGAAGTGATTCTTGACATGACAGGAGCATTTCACAGACTTACATTTTCATAATTAGATTCTGCTTTCCAAGCAGACATAAACGACTACTGAGTCTAAAATGTTCCTTTCCCCTTGACAATACACAGGCCAAGCGGGAAAAGAGTCTCAAAAGGTGAAGATACACTTTCCATAAAGAAATTCAGGATTTGGTTCTAAATGGTTTTCTTTTATACCCTAAAATAAGAATACAAAGTAAAAATGAAGAAATAAAAAGCAAAAAAGGGAAAAAGAAAACAATAAAGAATGAAGACAGAGTGAAAATGTGTTCCTTATTGAGAATGTATTTTACATTAATGCTGTACAAACTCTAGGAAATACTCTCATAATAATGGTTCCAATCTTGTCTGGACAGCTCTGCTGTCCAAAGCGTTAAGCAATTTGCCTGGCCACTGAAGAACACCCCTGATCCACCAGCCACTGCCGAGTGACCTGAGTCAATATTTGCACGTGCTTCAGTTTCTGCTGTAGTTATTCCTTATATAGGCCCATACGAGCCTTAAAAGTACAGGCTGGCAAAATATGTCACTCATACTGAACTCCAAGATTCAATATGATAACGCCTTTTTAACTAAAAAGACATTAGCACTATATTGAAGAACATAGTTCTACCTAAGATGTCTAGCCTGGGTGGGTCAATATTAGGGAAAAAAATGGAACTATATAAAACACAATTCAATAGCATATAAAGATCTCTGGAGAAAAATCTTCTATATTAATGCATAGTATTCAATATAACCAGAATAACAAATGGGAACTCTAAAACAGTGGCTAACAACAAAACTTTTAGAACAATTAATCACAAGAAATCTGCAGTTGGGATTTCACTGTTCAACTGCATATTCTACAACTTGTTTGCCTTTGATTCTATGTAATGCACTGAGACATCTCATAGAGCACACACCTGCATGCACACACTAGCTGCTCTGATTTACAGTCACAATTTGCACAAGGAAGCAATTTAATTCTTATCAGACCAGAAAAAAACATAGCTGATTTACTGATAACTAAAGGTAACTCTCTATCAAAACAAAAAATAATTCCCCACTGTGACAAATAAGCTAACTCATCTGTCTTGATCAGAGAGATAGAGCCAAGGACTGAAGAGCCAGGAGCCCAGGTTCACTCACTAGAAACAATAATAATAATAGAGAGTACACACTTTAATAATAGGAGGTCACATTTCAACCTCACATGAATGCCATGAGGTAATCAGGAGGACATCATTATTCCTCAAGTTACAGGTGAGTAAAGCAGTCCCACCATGGACTAGCAGCAGAGCTCTCAGAACACGGAGCTTTTGACCCCTAGAACAGTGCTCTCGCCAGCACTCTGCACTGTCACCATATCTCTTTTCTCTCTTTCAGACCCAAAGACTCCATCTGTTTCTAAGCCCATCCATCACATCCATGCCACTGATCCAAAAGGGAGTTGAACAAGATTTGTAACTAAACTAAGATAAACAGCCCTAATCCAGAGATTAATTTAAAGGACCCCTCCCCTCCTCGCATCAGTGACTCAAAGTTTGCTGCACATTAGGATTGCTTGGAAGAGTTTATCCCCATACTCAAGCTGTTTCCTATACAATTAAATCAGAAACACTGAGGATGGAACCCAGGCATCAGCATTTTGTAAAGTACTGCCGGTGACCCCAAGTGTCAGAGCCAAGTTCCTCAGGGGAAGCATGCAATAAAGACTGGGGAGATTACATTTAAGGACATATTATATTAAACAAAATTAAACACTGCACAGCATGATAGGAAATATGCAAATGGTTTATGTTTCAAATTTTAAAAATAAATAGAAAGTGGAGTTTCCTTCTTTATACCAGACAGACTTGGGAGTTTTTATCAATCTACATCACTTTTCCTTTCATTGCTGGTGCTTCAATGTTGCTTCCTGCAGAACTGACAGCAGCACGGACTGCCCCAAGCACTGCCCTGCTTGGAATAGTGTTGCTTTGCATAAAAATCATTAAATGTTGGAAAGATGACTCTCAACTGAAGTCGGGGAAAGTTAGGTAAAATTATCAGACACTGAGAAAGAGTGAAGCTTGTAAACACCTGTAGTGAGAATCAATGTCAGGAGACAATTGCAGCTTCGTTTCGTTTCTATCCTCTGGAAAAAATATCAAATTTGCAGTCCAGAGATGAGGACTAAAAGGATAAAGTGCAATACTAAAAGATATCTGAAATGGTTATTTCGAAAGAGTTGGTCCATATTTAAAAAGTAAAATGCTAAGAAGTTAAACGACCAGTTCCATTAAAGACACATCAGCTGACCCCTCCCCAAGCTCTTGTCAAATTCACAACCAGGAAGATAATAAACAGCTGGATTACTGGTACAATTGCTTTAGGTAAACAGACACTATCAATTAATAGAATTCCTGTCACTTAAGCGTCAACATACCAAATCGTACAAACGGATTATTTTATTCCAATTCCATGAAAAGATTGGGTCAACAGGAGAATCTTGAAACCCTCATTATTAACCGAGGTTGAAAGAAAACTCACTTCCAGCACAGATCCGTGGAGGGAAAGATGTTCCACAGTGAAACATACATCCTGCCAACCTGTGGAATATTTCTTTCCCTAGCTCTACCAAGTAAACACTGTTTGATGTTGCATTTTTATCGTGGAAGTCTGAATGGTGAGCTATGATTCTGATTAAGCCCACATAGGAACTTAGAAGCTGTTAAGGAGAACTTTAAGTCCATTTAGATGGACGCATTCAGAAGAGGACCAAAACAAACCCTAATCTTTATGAGCTAGCTGGAGGAAGTACACGGGAAAAGCACCAGTGACAAATAAGTGATATTGCCTGGAGAGTCTACTCTTGGAATAGACAGAAATTGGTAAAGCTGACAAGCTTTCTCTCTCATCAGCACACCTCCTTAAAGGCACCGGCACAGACACAGACAGAGAAAGTAGAAATTGGGAGCTGTTACTGTTCTTTAAAACATTGCACCTGCATATAACACCTCTGTTGTGTGCTATGCCATTGCATCTGACTGACGATGCTAGCTAGACTCTCCACCTGGCTTGGAAGAAAACGAAAATAACCATCTGCTAATAATAATTCTATTTCATTCTAAATAGTTTCATTTCAGGCTGATGAGAAAAAAAAGACACATTAAAACTACCTTCACAACTCCGGAGCACGCACATTTCAGAAGGTAGGTCTATAAATAAATGTGCTTCTGTACTGCACACTGTAAACACAAAACTGTCAGGCTAGCGAGGGCTGCAATTTAAACTGGAGCCCCGGTATGAACTTACCTGGTTTTTAAAGTCCCATTAGAATATGCTTCCCATCAGTACTGAGCTCCTTTTTCTAGTTACACAGTCAGGCAAACACCCCCAACTACATCTGACTTTATCTCAGCCCCATCCTTGCTCAGAAGCTTGCGATTTCATTCAGAAGCAGCCGGCCCTCAGCAGACTGAATATGCACAGAAACAGCAATGAAAGGGATCGAAGATAAACCCCACCGTCGCAGCAAGAAAACAGCAGCAGGAGCACCAAAAAGCAGCTAAGAGAGGGGTTTTCCTTCGCTGCGCTCCCCCAAGCCAGCCCCCTTTCCTGGGTACAACGTCTCAGTGAGGAGAGAGGCTCTTACCTGAGCTGAGCATACTGTGCATTCTCTGCTGAGCCAAGAGCTGCTCGCGTCCAGCCACCCCATCTGAGGAAAAACACGAGTCACTCTCGTAAATTGTCTGCAGCATATTGCAATCACTCTGACTTCAGCTCCATGAAAGATTCATCTCTGCTCTGTGCAGGGGCCCCGGAGCTACCCTCCCTGGGCTGGTCCTCCCTCCTCCCCAAGGAGAAACAGCAGAGGATCGACTCCCACTACGGTTTCCTTTCTGTTCAGATGGACACACACTTTTTTCCAAAGACCTGGACACTTTTCCCATGTTACCAACCTGTGTGCAGAGCAGAAAGGATCGGGTGGATGCTCTGGCTCTCTGGAGTTCAGGTTATCCTGAACACTAAAAAGCAGGTGGGAGATGGGGATGTGCTTCAGGGATATTGCTTTGTCAGAATAAGTAGAAAAATATTAACTCTACCCACGAGAAAGAGAAACCAAGGAAATCCAGCTGAAAGTTCTTCAGGCTGCTAGAGTTTCCTCGCAAGAAGCGGCAGTCCTGCGAGTGGCTTCAGCTGGTGCCCTTCTCTGTTTGTGTGTGTATCTTCCTCCCTCTCTGGTCTCTCTCAGCTCAAGTTGGCTAAACCCAGTGATAATCCATTTGCATATGAATCAACAACAGCATGGCCCGCAGGCACAGAAATAGAACAATGGTCGGCCTGAGCCAAAAATAGGTCAAGCCTGGCCGAGTGATTGGAGCCTGCATTAATGCATTTAAAAATACCCCAGCAAACCCAGCTGTCCAGCCTCTATCTTTCAAACCATAATTCTCTATTGCAGGGCCTTAGGAGCAATTAACTCTTTCCTTCCTTCCAGCTTGCTTTCCACACTGTTTCCACACTGGCGATTTGCATCCAAAGAAAGGAAGGCAAGAAAAAAAAAATTAAGAAACATAATTCTAAGAGGGCAAATGCACATATATTTCATTTCGTTTTATTTTTGTAGTATGTGTTTTTGGAAAAGAGAGGAGAGAAGTGCAGAGCTCTGTATTGGTTCTAAAATAATACTGGAAGCTTTTGCTCATAATGTGGTTTCTGCCTCACCCACGCACAGCAATCCTGGCGTTCTATTTTTGTTGCCTGTTTCTTTGGCTACACTGCAGTTGGCTGTGGCACTAGAAGCTTTTCTGCCTTCTAGTTTCAAGACTGACAGGAGATTTAGTAGAGGTAGTTTCGGAAAACAAGCACACTCCAGAATAAAATATTTATGAAGGATGGCTTGATTTTTTTTTACTTGCTATTTATGTAAGGCAATTGTCCATTTCACAAATCTAGATATGATGGTGGTACCCAATATCAATTTTATCACATCCAGCCTCTATGATATTTACACTTAAAAGAATAGCTTAGACCTGAAAATATTTCATCTCTTTCAGCCTCTCAGGCTAAACTCAATTTACCTGTGAAAGGAGAAGCAGGTGTGGGTGTTTTCTTATAGATGGATGCAGAATTAGTAAAGCATGCACCATCAATAAATAAATACACTGAGTCCCCAGCTGTTCATCTCTACATTGGTTACCTGAAAAACAGACCTCACTTTTCTAAAACAAATAGCATTTATAAAAGTTGATAGATTCCCAAACCAACACACATTGGGGAACTCATCTATAAAGTAAATATATTACAGTATGTAATCCTAAGGATTCTATAGTCTATGGTATGCACTTATAATATCATTTGTGCATCACAGATTGGGTTGCAAGCATCTAGCCACTCCAAGGGCAAATGCAAAAGTGATAACCCACTGATCATGGTAGCCTTTCTCCCTTTTCTAAACTAGATGAGCAAGGAAAGTGTAATTCCCAAGGCAGTAGTAGCAACAGAGAAGGAAAGAGAAAAGGCAGAATGTTTCAAGGTTCCCAGAGCAATCCCATGGAGGAGGGACCTCCCTCAAGGACAGAGTGTGGGGCAGAGGAAAGAGAACAAGAGGACACAGAGTTGGGGTGGAAGGGAGGAAACTTGTAAGTCATTAGGCAGGTAACCCACTGCTGAAGAAAATGGCACTGAATTTTCCTTCTTTCATAGATTGACTCCTACTTCTTGCAAAATTATATTTGGACAGATAAATTACAAGATTTAAAAAAGGAACTTATTCCAAACGGCATTTACTTAAGCTAAACAAGAGAATCTTATGTTCCTGTCAGTGGAAAAAAAAATCTTTTAATTCCATCTGGTATTACAAGTGAACTTTCACTCAATTAAGGGATTGGTATATAAGATTCAAGGGATGGAAATACTGTGGATCTGGCAATTTACTTGGAGATGATGTAACCAACCATAGCATTTTAGACCTTGGACATTTGGAGACTGTCTACAATGGTGTTCAAGCTCTCGGTCCCCAGGATGCTGAGGAACCTGGGAGTTGACGCACACTCCATGCAGAAAAGGATCTTCTTCCCACCAGGGTGGCCTCACTTTTATGAGTCTACATTTATTTTTTTTATTATTTTTTTAAATATATTTTATTGATTTTTTTACAGAGAGGAAGGGAGAGAGATAGTTAGAAACATCAATGAGAGAGAAACATCGACCAGCTGCCTCCTGCACATCTCCTACTGGGGATGTGCCCGCAACCCAAGTACATGCCCTTGACCGGAATCGAACCCAGGACCCTTCAGTCCGCAGGCCGATGCTCTATCCACCGAGCCAAACCGGTTTCGGCTATGAGTCTACATTTAAATATGTAAGATTTATTTTGAACAATGACTTGTTATATTAAAAAAATAACTGAAAACCATTCATCTAATACAAAGGAGCTCCCTATTTTATCCATGAAGAAAGTGAAAAGACTTGGGGAAGGTAGTAAAAGCACTCATTGCTGTTATTATGACTACAGAGTCTTGCTTAGTCTCTACTAGCTCATCTCTGACTAAGTAGGTGTAGTCTTCATGTTCTCTCCGTTGCCAACTTGTCCCTTATTAATATGATGCAAACAATTATCTGAGATATTCAGAATAAATGTTAATAGTACCTACTGAAGAAAAATGGAACCACTGTCTCATTGTGTCAGAGTGGTTATGAAGAGAATATGCAAAACCAGTGATAAACATCTAATGGATAATAAAAATCCCAGTATTGCTATAATATACTCATATATCTTTCATCCTTTTAAGTTTAAATTATACCCTCAAACTACAAAACTCTCCAAGCTTTTATAATCATAAAAAATAAAACTCCAAAGAGTGACTTAGTAATTATCCTATTTCTCAGAGGTTCTAAGAAAGGTCATTCCACACAAAATAGTATGAATAATGTGCTTTCTTCATTTTGACCAAGTTATTTAACTTGAGGTCTATTACATTTCATCCCTGCATTATTTCAGCTTTATTTTTCTATCAGCAGTCTTATCTTTCAACTCTTGATAATAAAAACTCAGTGTAGAGTGAAAAGACTTTGGACAATTACCATAAAATAGATACTACTTGTTTCTGAATGGAAAAATAAGCATCATTAAAACAACCACCAAGTACACTGATTACCATAGTTTCATTATCCAGGAATTTAAGTATTTAGAATTTTGAGTTAATTTTTCTCAAATCATCTCAACAATGGTAGTAAAGAAATATGATTAGATTTCTTTAAGGGCATTTACAAAACTAATTTACTGACTTGAAAAAAAGGATATTAAATGCTATATTATAAAAACCATAAAAACTAATTCACTTGTCAAGCTAGAATAGATAGGCGTTCCCTCATTTATATTTTAATATAATAAATTTTAATTTAATTTAATATTTTGGAAATTAATCTAAATATTATATTTTACATTTCTTCAAATAAAAAAATGAAAATAATAGGGGGGGGGACATGGTTCCCAGTTTAATAGAAAATGGGAAGGGGAATCCAATCCTAATGCAAAATGTGATTTAAAAGTGATTATGGCCCTGGTTGGTGTGGCTCAGTTGGTTGGGCTTAGTCCTGTGCACTGAAAGGTTGCTGGTTGGACTCTAGGTCAGGGCACATGCCCGGTTTGGGGCTGGATCCCCAGTAGGCATGTGCAGGCGACAGCTGATAGATGTTTTGCTCTCACATTGATGTCTCTTTCTCCATCTCCCTCTCCCTCTCTCTCTCTAAAAATCAAGAAAAAAAATCTTTTAAAAACAGTGACTATGGCCCTAGTCAGTTTGGCTCAATGGATAGAGAGTTGGCCCAGGGACTGAAGGGTGTTAGGCTTGACTCCAGTCAAGGGCACGTACCTCAGTTGCAGGGGATCCTATTAAGAGACTAGTGACCTCGAGCAGGACACTAATATAATATTCAACATCTAATATTTCATTTATTTTCATTTTAGCATATCTTATTAAAAACTCAATAATTAACTTTATTTCTTGCATTTACTTTTCTTGCCTTGTCACTATTTCACAGGACAGAGAATAACCAATGAAAAAGGTCAGGCAACAGACTGTATCAGAAATTGTCTTACATGGTATCATTTGAGTGAAAAAAGTTATCAAATATTTTTGAGTGAACAGAGTTTCAAATATTTTTCTTGTGAAGTATCTTAAAGATGTTGGCACTAATAAATCAACATAATAATACATTTGTGTAGGTCTAATAACTGCAGTGATGGCTGAACTTTTAGAAAAGTCTGGTTATCAATTGCATTGCCTAGTACCAGAGGTTCTATTTTTTAATTGGCAAATTCCATTGATTATACTATTCTGACTCAAAATTCTAAAATATAGCTTCAGACTCAACCTCCTTCCTGACAAAAGTCACTTGAGAAATATATGCATATAAGTTCTTTGGTTAATCTCTTCCCACCCACCCCTGCCTTCCCTCTGATATTCATCAGTCTGTTCTACCCTTCTATGTCTCTGATCTATTGTGTTCATCAGTTGATTTTGTTCATTAAATTCCACATATGAGTGAGATCATGTGATAACTGTCTTTCTCTGACTGGCTTATTTTGCTTAGTATAATACTTTCCAGCTACCTCCTTACTGTTTCAAAGGGTAAAAGATCCTTATTTTTTACAGCTGCATGGTATTCCATGGTATAAATGTACCACAGCTTTTTATCCACTCATTTACTGATGGGCACTTGGGCTATTTCCAGATCGTAGCTATTGTAAATTGCACTGCTATGAACATAGGGGTACATATATTCTTTCTGATGGTTTCAGGTTTCTTAGGATATATTACTAGAAGTG
Organism: Myotis lucifugus; assembly: GCF_000147115.1. Taxonomy (NCBI): domain Eukaryota; kingdom Metazoa; phylum Chordata; class Mammalia; order Chiroptera; family Vespertilionidae; genus Myotis; species Myotis lucifugus. The sequence goes on along the minus strand of NW_005871063.1, from coordinate 12,759,692 downwards.
GGATCACTGGGTCAAATGGCAGTTCCATATTTAATTTTTTGAGGAAACTCCATACTGTCCATACTGTTTTCCATTATGGCTGCACCAATCTGCATTCCCACCAGCATTGATTCTGAAATAGCAACCAACCTTGACTAACCATCCTATGTTTACTGAACTTTGTATAGACCAGGTATTATTGGACCAGAGGCTCTGAAAATAAGTCTTAGTTTCAAGACAAAATGCCACATTTGGTTACAGAGCTATGAAAATAAAAATTCTGTGAGAGTTCCAATTATGTAAAATTAGCATTCTGATCTCGGCTATTTGGTATGCTTCTAATGTTTAATTTTATATTATTTTATAAAGTAAGCCTCCTTATGTAGCTGCATCTTTGATCTTAATCATCTTGGAAATAAGTGGAATTCTGATCACCAAAATTAATAGTCATATGTAGCATCTGGATGAATCCTACATTTGAGAGCTGTGATAAGAGAAATATCCATGTACTAATATAAATTAAGGCAGACATTAAAAAGTCAACCCAGAGCTTTTTATGTCATTTCTCACCATAAAGGTCAAGTTGATATTTACCATACCAAACCATTTCTATCACCAAGTTAAATCAGGAGCATACCAGAAGGCCTGCCTCTGTAAATAGTAACATTTTTAAATGTTGCAATTAAATTCTGACTTCATAATTCCATCTAGTTGGGTGCCAACTACCAAATTTAAGAAATAACAAAACCCAACACATACTTTACTTATTTTTGACTGATCAAAATATTTATAGTAATGGCATATAACTAAAGTACAAACATTTGCAATTGGCCACATCACTAAGTATATCAGAGATCTCACGGGCATGGGATCTTCTTCCATATTCCAGTGACAAGAACAGAGAATCTTGAACTCTCAGGCCATCCATGCTCTCACCACAAACCTGACTTAAGAACTTAGTCCTTTACATTCTTCATCAAACTTCATGCCACAAAAAATTTCTAGATTACCCACCAAATCCTTCATTTTCCCATACCTTTGCATATGTTGTTCCTCTATTCGAGAATGCTCTTCCACTATTTTCTATCTGTAAATTTCTTTTAATTTCACCTGATTATAATATCTTTCTTTGTCCCTTAAAATGTTTAACCTCAAAATTTGTGGAACAGACTTTCTTTTAGTTTACACTTGCCAGTTAGATATTTTTGTAGTCTTTTATTTTAACCCTTTCCTTCTCTTTATTCAAGTATGACATTTATAGTTTTTCCCTTTCATCTCACAGTAAAGCCTTGCATTTGGTAAGTTTACAGAAGGGAATACACAGCCCTAGTTGAGCACAAAAGTGGTAAATCCATTTCATTCTTCAAAATTCTGTCCAAAATTACCTCCTGGGCAAAGCTCCTGGGACCGGAGCAGTCATGAATGAGAGGACCTAACTATCCTTACTTCTATCATAACATACACCATTGGATAGTTTAATAATTTGTTTACTTATCTGTTCCCCACACTAGACCTCAGCAAGTCAAGAACAGAGAAATGTCATTCATCTACATGCCTGCTCCATACTGCCTAGCAAACCATTAGCATTCTACACATGTTGGTTGAATGGATACGTGAATTACATAAATGTGCATGATGTGTTTGATATTTGTACACTTAATTGCAACTACAAATATCTTCAATCCACAATGCATCCCCACAGCTAATGTTTTCATTACAGACCTCAGGGACTATTTAGCTAAAAATCAATAGCTAACATTAGTTATTTGACCTGAAACTATAACAATATGTGTTTTCTTAATGAATTGGGGAATGTTGTCTTCTTATTTGGCTATATCTGGAGGAAATCCTCAACAGTGTTTCTCATAAGTAGAGGAGACCCTTTAGAAGCCAAATTTACTTATTTTAAATTCCAGACTTTTTTGATTATTTAAATTTGCATAATTCTGCATTGATTTGATGGAACCCAATCCAAGTTAAAGGAAACTAAAGTCTAGGAATAATTAGAGTTCTGAAGGCTAAATGACAGGGCATTTTCATGCATAAGTTAATGACATTGCCCATTATAAGTTAGGGAGAAAACATTAAAAGGAAATAACATCTAAAATCTCAAGATGTTAGCCCTAGCCTCTTTGGCTCAATGGATAGAGCACATCAGTCTGTGTACTAAAGGGTTTGATGCTGGTCAAAGGCATGTACCTTGGTTGCAGGCTCATCCCAGGCCCTGAAAAACTTATTATAACTTTTTCTAATAATAAAATTAATTTGGAACTTTCACTTTTTGTTTTCTCCCACAGAAAACCAGATGTCGATTTTCTTCTTGCCCCAAACCTAAGCACATGTTTACTACCCACTAGTGTCCATACTCTTTTCCCTTCTTTTATCTTACTTTGTAGCATACATCAAATACATACGTCAGTGTTTTTTTCTTTTGGCTAATTTTTTTGCTGGGAAAACTGTAGTAGCAGCAAAAGTAACACTTCTGATCAATACCTTAAAAAATACAATAGCCGATTTTCTGTTTTTAATTTTAAGGGTTTCCCATACTTATACGACAAATATTGTTTCCTTTGACAACTAATGGGTCTTGCAAAGACTTCTGGGAAGAAGGGTCTTGGGTGTTCAAGTGAAGTGAGCGTAACCAGAAGAGACAATGTGGCACACCTGGTGCTAATGTTCGCTCTGTCACACTCTGTTCTTGTGGTCCAGAAATAGGAGTCATGTCCTTTGGATCCTAACACTGCATCCTTGAAAATGTGCCATGCTGCTCCAGAAAAAAATAATAAGTAAATAAGGGCTCAATGTGAATTATGAAGGGATATATCACAATTATGAAGGAAAAGTATTTCTTCATAAAGGCATGTTTTGTTTTTTAATATAGTTTATTGATTTTTTACAGAGAGGGAGAGGGATAGAGAGTTAGAAACATCGATGAGAGAGAAACATCAATCAGCTGCCTCCTGCACACCCCCTACTGGGGCTGTGCCCACAACCAAGGTACATGCCCTTGACCGGAATTGAACCTGGGACCTTTCAGTCTGCAGGCTGACGCTCTATATCCACTGAGCCAAACCTGTTATGGCATAAAGGCATGTTTTTAATCCTCTAATAGACTGACTCTTCATCCATCTGTTACATTGATTTCTAATACTAAGTAGTAGAATAATGTCTCAAATATTTAGTGCTGGAAGATAGCTGAGATCAACTCAAAAAATACAAACAAGACCCACATAAGGGGGAAATAGATAAAAACACAACAGAAAGACAGGGCATGCTGGCATTCATTACAAAAGATCAGGTTCGTGGTTCTGCCCCTGTTTTGAATTCAGAGCCCTTTTCTCTTGCCAGAAAGAGCAGGGTCTGATCTTTTCCATTGCCTAGCTTTGTAGATAAATCGCAGAGGTCAGTCATAACTAGAGAGGCTCAGGAATACACAACTGAAACAGGCATTTGATGAACATATTGGAGAAACACAAAACCCTTTTAGAAATGCTAGTGGGGAATACTTGGCACTTAAATGACTCACAGGCAATTACAGACACAGAGCCTAATCATTTTAATGCAAATAATAGCCAGGGTCTTGACATGGGGTTGTAACAACCAGGCATAAACCATCACGCCATAATGATGTCTGTCCAGGAGAGAAATTCCAGTGTTCAGACTATTCAGAACCAGAACTTGAGGCTGGACTTCATGCCACATGGTAGAGGTGAGATGGGAACAGAAGATTCATGTCAGGACTTATCAGTTCTCAGACATGACTTTGCTGCACTTTATGTAATGAAATAAATCATGATGCAGGTATATTACATTAGATCACTTTATGCTCTTCCTAAAGCTTTGTGTTAAAGAGACATTTTCTAGGTTCTATCATGGATACTGGGGTGAAGCCCGACTACTGGAGACAGAAACTCAGGTACTCAAGGGAAACAGAACCCAGCAGAATCCTCATAGGACTGTCCAATAGTGCTCAGTCGTTCATTATTGTTGGGTTAGGAATACGCATTTGAGTAACCCAAAAGTAATATCCTAATAAGTTAAGTCCTTTATGTATAATTTTTGAACACCATATGCTCATATGGTGTTATGAAAACAATATGCTCATGACAATACACGTATGTCAGTTAGAACGTAATAATTGCATTACAGAAAAAAGTATTATTTTGTTAACTATGTGCCCTAAATAACTACTATATGGGATGATAGGGTTATTAGCAAACTGTTTAAAACCTATCTTATTTTGTAATGTAGCGGAATCATCATCACCTAACATTATTATTTTTATTTATCATTATTAATTTGGGAAATAAGTTGGCCTCTCACCCCCCAAAAATAAACAAATACCACAGCTCAGTTTGGCCAGAGGCTGCCACACTGGATGGACAAATGCACAAAACAATACATGTGCGTTAGAGCAATGGGTGCTGAGCCAATGACAACTAGAGCATGGAGGCAGGGGGTGCATTTCTGTGGGCCTCAGAGGACGTGCCTCCTGCCATGAGCCGACTGCCTCGTGGCTGGAACTCACTGGATGCAGACACTCGCTTTTAATTTCTTAAATACAGTTACCATGGCTCATGCAGCCAATATATCAGCCCAATTGGTAGCTTTTTCCTTTCCCTTTTACTGAAAGTTATTATTTTATTTCTAATCTTCTCGTTTTTAATGTCTGGAGAAAAATCACTCATGAACCAACATCCACTTTATAATCTTATTATCTATTTACCAATGACATTTGATTTGATTTTTTGTTACAGGAACATGAGTGGTAGCAGAATAGACTGACCATCTTAAAACTTTCTATATTTCCTCTCCCTCAGTCCATTGGTCTGACGTATTCCCAACCCACTGCTCCACCTTTGAAGGACTCCTCCAGATCTAGCTTCTATGTGCCACTTTCTTTCCTACCCACCTTCCTTCCTAAAACTGGCAAAGGGACCTGCATGGCCAGGGGAAGGTACTGATCCTACCTCAGGCTCAGGTTGTCTGGCTTTAGAATATTTCAACACTAGGGGCCCCGTGCACGAAATTCATGCATGGGGGTTGGGTCCCTCAGTCCGACCTGCACCCTCTCCAATCTGGGAGCCCTCAGGGGTGTCCTCTCCAATCCGGGAGTTTCTGTCTGTCTTTGCCATCATATGAGTGAATTGTCTGAGCCCTCAACCCAGTTTGGTTTGGTGCTCACAGAATAATAGAGGTCTTTTTTTTTCCTTTGCTCCATTGGTGGAGATTTCCTAGAAGTTGCAGGATATCTTCCTTTTAATTTTTCCTAGACACTCTGACTTTACTTATGTCTCTTACCTTTGCTTTCCCTCCATCCCCCATCCGCAACAGTAACTTGCTCCAGGCTCACTTTGCTCTAGTGCAGGGGTCCTCAAACTACGGCCCGTGGGCCACATGCTGCCTGCCGAAAACATTTATCTGGCCAGCCAGGTGTTTTTGCTGCCACTGCCTGTCCTGCTTAGCAACCGACTCGTCCCAGGCCCACAGTGCTCATGTGTGGAATGTCTGAGGGACAGTGAACTGGCCCCCTGTTTAAAAAGTTTGAGGACCTCTGCTCTAGTGTCTAGGAGATCCTGCAACACGTCTGCCACCAGAACTACGATTCCCAGCATTCCTGGTGCTCCCCGCACTCTTGGTTTCCGCTTCCAGTCCAGGGACTGCAGAAACCAAAAGGACTGGGAACTCCAGCCGCCCACAGGCCAGGCTGACAGGACTTGATACTCCAGTGGCATCCCCGAGACCCCGGTCGTTCGGCGCCAGCACATGCGCAAGCTGGCCACAGGCCCGCTATCTTTGTTGGGTTAATTTGCATATAGTCCTGATTGGCTGTGGGCATCGCGGAGGGACAGTCAATTTACATATTTGTCTCTTATTAGTATAGATGATGTCTCTTACTAAATTTCAGTTTTAACAACTTGTTCTGTATTGGAGGCAAGATGTGCCTTATCAGCCTTCAACACAATGTATTTTTGGTTCAAATATAAACAAATAGGAGAGATAACAGAAGACACCAATAAACATTAGGCCCACATATATATGAAAACTTTATATATGTTAGTACTAATACCATAGATAAGTGAATATTTTCAATAAATGGTGCTAAGATAATTGGTTCTCTATGTTACACTATTAGATCCCTAGAAATTAGATCCCTATATTAAACTATACACATATATATACACACACAGTCACAAAATCAAGTCCAAGTAGATTAATAGTCTATATTAAAATGAGTAAACCTTACAAGTTTTAGAAAAATATATATAAAAAATCAAATCCTCAGATTAGGGATAAATTGGTTAAGATACAGGAAAAACACAAGTCATAAAGGAAACAATTGATAAATATGACAAAAGAATACAATTGTGGCCCTAACCGGTTTGGCTCAGCGGATAGAGCGTTGGCCTGCGAACTGAAGGGTCCCAGGTTCGATTCCGGTCAAGGGCATGTACCTGGGTTGTGGGCACATCCCCAGTAGGGGGCGTGCAAGAGGCAGCTGAATCGATGTCTCTCTCTCATCGATGTTTCTAACTCTGTATTTCTCTCCCTCTCCCTTCCTCTCTGTAAAAAATCAATAAAATATATTTTTAAAAAAAGAATACAATTGTGCAAACACACCATTAAAAATAAAAAAAATTAATGACATTGGGAGAAAACATTTACAGTGCATTTAATCAACCAATTATTAGTATTCAGAATATAATATTTACAAATCAGAAAAGATACAATCCAATAAAAAGTAGGAAAAAGATAAAAATAAGCATTGAAAAGGAAACTCTAACATCCATTCTAAATATGAAACATTCAAAATTACTAATAATCATGGAATTAAAAATTAGTCCATAATGAGATACAATCATAAATCCAGTGGCTAGGTAAAAATTAGTCTAATAACAATACTAAGTATGGTAAAAATGTTGAGTACAAAGAACTCTTACACATCCACAGACAAAGTATATTTGTTATAAGCATTTCCTTTAAGGATTTTCTGAAAAAAATTCCCATTTCATGTGAAAACACTTTGAGTTTTCAGAGAAGAAGGAAGGGGGAGAGAGAGTTAGAAACATCAGTGATGAGAGAGAATCATTGTTTGGCTGCCTCCTGCAGACATCCTACTGGGGACTGAGCCTGCAACTGGCATCCCCAGAATCGAACTGTGACCTGCTGGTTCATAGGTGGATGCTCAACCACTGAGCCATACCAGCCAGCAGCATTTTGTATTTTCTAAAGCAACTAAATATTCTAGGTAGAGTCCTAAATTGAATCTTGACTAAGCTTACTTTTTTTTCTCTCTCTCCTCTCTTTTTCATTTAATTCAAACTAAATACATTCTTTTTAAGAGTTTCTCATTGTAATTCTGCTGTCAACAATGAGAAATTACGATGGCACCTGATATAAAAGTTGATTTCCAAATTAAGTCGTGTAACATAAAAGGAAAGAGCTAATGTGAGGCCCATCATCTCAAGAGTGCAGCACAGAATTAGTAAATGCATAAATTTCTCTTAAAAGTACAGTTTCCTTTCCAAAGCTGACTACTACTCTAAGGAAAGCTTCATGTCTGTTGATAGCCCTCAGGCAATTAAAGTACTCACTGATCTTTGTCTGCAGTGTCAAAAGCAAGAATTGTTAAATGCAGATACAGTCGTGATAGGAAAATACCTTTTAAGTTAACAAAATGAAAACTATTGGAGCTCTTATTTAATATAGCTTAATAAATACACCACTAGAAGATGAGGCAAAAGATAGCTATATTCTGTGAAAGGGTATTAATAAGTCAAAGAAAATGAATAAGTATTCTAGAATTCTCTTTATTATCATGAATGTTTGAGATAATAGAATTTGAGAATAACAACAATATTTAAGAACCAACATACCATTACATTCTGGAAATCTCACTTTTAAGCTTCAAAGATTCATGAATGCTAGGAAATGTGACCAGAAATAAATGTTGAAGCCATCTCAGAGTGCTTAAATTCTAAAAATGTATTTTACTAAGAAAAGAAATATTGGCTCCGTATGGACACAATTTGATCTTAATAAATACACCACCTCAACTATATTTGGTAAATTCAGTCTTCTGGGTCCTCCAATAAATATGTACATGTGTTTGTTTGCTTGTTTTTATGTCCTCTGCCAACTCTGATTGAGAAATGTTGACACACTGGACATTGAGCTTCCCTGGGCAGCTTTGAGCCATCGATTGTCAATTGTTAAGCTGTCAGTTCATGGGGCCACGTTAGCTCTCAGAGGTTATTATTATTTATATTACATGAAGTTCTTAGAGAACAAACTCAAAGAAGATTACATATAATCTATTTCAGATCCATCAGTTGACTTGGATATAATTAATTACTCTAATCTATTGAATGAAATATCCATCAGAGAGGTTATCATGTTATCTTTGAACATAGAACCTAGAGGGGAATATTGTCAGTGCTCACCTAAGCTCTGCCCCGGGGAGAGGGTGTTCAGTCTCAGAGGTCGGTGAATTCCTATTATTAGGAATGGGAAGTCCTATTTTTCTTAGCAGCAGCATGTTTTTCTAGGAATTATTAGGTGAAAACCCACTTGGCATAAGAGAACAGATCTCCAGGTGGCAAACTTAAATAGCAAAACTTTGAAAACAAGGGAAGGGTTTAGCTAACTGCAGGCTTTGCTTTTTTGGGCAGGAATACAAAAATGGAACCAGAGTTGAATTGCTCAGGACAATACAATATATTCCAGGGACTGTGTAGACAAAGAATAGGGGCGGGGGTAGGGGTGGGGGAGGACACCACAAAAAATAGAGATAAGGTTATTGGCTCCTAGGGAGAAACACTAAGGGAAGAAACTAGATATTGAATGGGGATTTTTAAATGAAGTTTTACTTTGTGGTATTTATTATTCATTAGGCTCTCCTCCACAGCAGTCTAAAATACTCACTCATGCTTTGAACCTCACAGTCTATGGAGTTAACTTTGCCTTTTGGGGCAATGAAACAAAGTCCAGACACCGTCAGCTTGGGTTTGGGGCCAGCCCGAGGCTCTCCGTGGTGGTCTTGCCACATCTGGGTCACAGAGGCAGGTCCATCCAGTCATCCTTGCCTCATGTTATTAAACATTCAAACCATATAACTAACAAGCATGGTTTGCAGTCAAAATTCTGTCACCAACCTTCTAATTATAATCTGGTTTCCCAGAATTTGCCGGTCAGAGGCCGTGAGGGTACTGTCCCTGGAGTAACACTTTTCACTGGGACTATTCATTGACATTCTGGTTAAATTCATTTGTCTCAGTGGACATTGCTGATGTGAATTTGCCAGGTAGCACCACCCTACAGAGACAGGCTAACAGAGCCCTGTACTTGATAGGGCTACCTATTGCAAACAATCTCCAATCGGTGTTTTCTGAAAACCTTTCCCAAGCAGAGATGCATAATTTAAATATGATACCAGCATCCAAAATCAAAGTGATGTTCAAGTTTGTGACTGTAATAGAGAGAATTCTTGATTTCAAAGAAATGGTCTATCACATATAATGATGATGGACAAACACAATGGGAGGTTTGCCTTATAAATACATAGTTGGGTTTCAAGACGGGAGACCTAAACTGTGCTATAAAAAACATGCATGCAGTGGGGCTCTATTGCCTATCAATGTACCAAAGAACATTCCAGAGGAGGGCATTTTCCGATCACATGTAAAATAGATAATGCTGAGGTCACAAAGGGGTGCTCAGGAATATTAGTGATCTTACTGGATTTTGCTGGTATTTTTCTATTTATGAACGACAGAAGCTGGAGCCTAACACAGTCATTCCTGAAGAAAATTTCCCTGCAATGAACAAAGCCCTTTTGTGCTTCTGGTAAAACATGACTCCACTAAGGCAATTAGCTGTTTTAAAAATAAACTAATTCATTTTGGAGATCTGATGTATAATTATGCAGCTGCATGGACTGGGAAGGCATGGTGACTGGCTAGAGTGTTAGCAAAATTAGAAGAAAATGCATCTTCATGCTGACAGCTAAAGCATTGATTTAAAGTCCAATTGCCACCTTTGCCTTGTGTGGAGCTATAAAATGAACCTCTTTCTAAAATAATATCCCAAAAATTCTGATAATGAGAGTAGGCTATCTCCAGGGACAGAGGGGATGGTAACTAAAAATATTTATCCAGAGCATTGCTTCTAAGAAGTTTGGCCTCCTCTGAAAAATTAACTCTTAGATCTCCATAAAAACATGACTAAGATAACTTAACTCAGTCTATGACGGAACTGCTCCGTACTAGTTCCAGAAGCAGACCATTTGGTGATATGACACTTTGTGTGGGTTCATGGGCAGTGGCAGAAGAGCAAAGCAGTCTTGGTCCCCTTGCAGAGGTTTGTTACTAAGGCAGCAGTTTCCTTGGGGCACAGGATCCTTCCAAGCTTTGTTGGGCAAAGGGCTCTACCTGATTGTGACACTGTACTTGGCCTTGCTTGTAGCCTGAGCTTCTATAAAACACACAGGGTAAATTCACACCATGGGATGAACATTATTTTAAAGTTTAACACTTATTTGATTCTTTCAATTATATGATGTGCTTTCTACTGAGTGAAGATAGCAATATATGCACAATGCCTTTCTAGATTTCTCTTTCTTTTGATCATTCCTTCTTCCTTTCCTTTCTTTCTACTCCCCCTTCCTCCCTGTCTCAAACCCGCCCACCATCCCTCCCTCCCTTCCTCCCTTCCTTCCTTCCTTCCTTCCTTCCTTCCTTCCTTCCTTCCTTCCTTCCTTCCTCCCCTCCCCTCCTCTCCCTTCCCTTCCCTTCCCTTGCCTTCCCTTCCTTCCCTTTCTTTTTTTCCCCTTCAGTCCCTCCTACTTTTCTTCATTCTTTTCCTCTCTCCTAACCTCCCCTCTCCTTTCTCCCTTCCTTACAGTAGTATTTTCACTTACATTTCTTCCTCTGGGTATTCCAGATTCTTGCTATGAATATTTTAAATTTCATTGTTTTTGCATCTGACTTTCCAATTTCTAGTGTTGTCTTTATTAAGAAGTAGTTCTCTAATATCCTGACACTAGATAATATGAATTTCAGCTCAAAACAAACATATAAAATAATCATTACCTATTTCAATCTTGCTTTTAAATTATTTCATAGTGTAAAGGTTTATTATAATTTGGAAATGAATCAGCCCAACTCCCACAGAAGAAAAAAAATCTGTAGTTCCAAGATAATAAAATATAAACAAATAAAAGAATATATTAACATTATATTATTATAAAATTTTATGTCCTCAATATCATTTTGATGCATTCTAAAAATTAGATAACAAACTTTATTTCTTCAAATTTCATTTCCCTAGGTCTCTGATTTCATCAGCTCAGTGGAGCCTTCCCTAGAGATTATTGTGGCTGGAGTTTCCCAGGGAAAAGCAGATGCTGCAGGGGCAGCTACAGTAGAGAACTGCGATGGGAAACCACAAATCTGATTGCCCTGATGATGCTGATATTCTAGCTAACATTTTATTTAGATTATTTAAAATTTACAAAAAAAGGTGCAAGAATAATACAAAAAACTTAATGCATGTGATACACAGATCCACCAATATCTAACATTGTGTCACATTATATTTGCTTTTAAATTTAATTTAGATTTCAAAGAATGTTCCATGCATGCATAAAAAAAGTTGTGAGATATTAGCAAGGCTCAAGACTCAGTATCAGTGTTGGGCAGAAGGGCAGAGATAGACTTCATGCAAATATTGGGATGCCATCCCCTTCCTTCAGGACTTCTTAGATGGCATCAATGATGCAGAATAAGAAGCTGAGAAGTACTAGGGCCTGTCAACATCTAGTTGTTTTATTTCTGCATTTTAAGTGATGTGTGTGGATCACCATTAACTCGTACAGGAGACTTATTATTTATTTACCATATGTTATTTACTGCACATTACTTACTGTGTATCTAATATAGCACAAGGTCCCTCTTAGCCTCTACTCAAAGAGGTCAGAGTTTGATTTCTGAAATATTTTAAGCCCTTTTAGAAATATTTGAAATGCTTTCATCAACAGGTTGATCCATCAATAGGAAGCTTTAAGGAAAACATAAGGTTTAGTCAGTGAGTACTAAAGCCATTATATATCATAATAGTTATGAATAATTACGTATGCTGCCCAAGCTATTTGCGGGGGGTTGGGGGGGGATAAAGGTTAATAAAAAAAAACTCAACATATTTTTTGTCTTTACATTTTCTTCAAAGTTTTCCAAAATAATTCCTCCTCTAAGGTCAGAGGTCATTTTAGTGGCGGATGCTCTGGCTTGGCTTGCACAACACTTTTCAGGAATGTTGTTGGTCTACATGTACATGCATGTGTGCATCTGGGCTATGGGGGTACATATGAGTAGAAAAGAAATATTGTCCCATAGAGACTTGTGAGGCTAATGTATATATAAGTATTGTCCACTGAGCAGAAATTAGAAATGATTGGGTCTTATAAAAGGCTGAACCAAAAATAAGTGCTCTGAGTTAATATTAGAGGTATGCCTTGTGCTATGTTTCCATCATACCTACTACATGTTACTTCTTCCCAGCCTGGTAAAATTCTCTGCTGAGCTCTACAAACATAGAGGGGCATAGACAATAAAAAGGCTGATCCAAGAGCACAGGTATCAAAGGTGCTTCAAGTCCCAGTACCTTTCTTGAAGGGATGCTTTTTCCTGGGACCAGGGATTCAGCCAGTCCAATGACCTAAGCCCCCCTTCCCCCTCCACAATCTGAAAGGTGCTGATGACTTAACTTTGTTATTCCTGGCTTTGCCATACTCCAGGTAGGTGAGCCTGCCTGGATGGCTGTGCCCATGGATTGTTGTTTGGAAATTTCAAATTTGCCTTCAAGTATTCATTTGTTCAATGAGTAGTTAGCATGTCCGGCACTGTTCTAAACCCCCAGGAAAGGCCAGAAACCCATGTTCTCATGGAGCTTATAGGCTAGTGAGGGTAAGAAAATAATAAATAGTGATCATTTTAACAATGAAAACTGTGGAATGGGAGACAGAGTGACTTAGGAGGCACTAAGCATTTAGAAAGGGTGGTAAGAGAAGTCATCTCTCCCTAAGAAGGTGACACTTGAGCTGAGCCGGGAAATACAGGAAGGAGCCAGCCCTGTAAATATGCAGTTTAGGCACATCCCAGGCAGAGGGACTAGACCCTCTGCGTGTCTGCAATGAAACCAGGCCAGTAGAACTGCAGCAAAGAAAGGAGAGGGGAGACATAAAAAAGTTGCCTTTAGCCAGATTGGCTTGACTCAGTGGTTGAGTGTTGACCTATGAACCAGGAGGTCATGGTTCGATTTCAGGTCAGGACACATGTCCGGGTTGTGGGCTTGATTCCCAGTGTGGGGCTTGCAGGAGGTAGCCGATCAATGATTCTCTCTCATCACTGATGTTTCTCTTTCTCTCCCCCTCTCTCTCTTCCTCTCTGAAATAGGAGAGGAAAGCAATCAGAAGCTCCCAATCCCTGCAGATTACAACAACAGAATTTAGAGAGAATTTGAGGGGTTGGGAAAGGGGAGATGAGGTCATAAAGTAGAAAAGAACTTCATTCTCCCTAAGGGCCCTCCTGCTGCAGAGCAAGTTGGGGATCATGCTGTGACATTGCCATCTGGGTGGCAGCTAATCCGGAACAGAACCAGAGGTGAATAGATTAGAGGGAGTGGCCTGAGTGTTATCTGAGCTATTTCTTACCTTGAAATTTGATTGGAAACCTGCCAGTAACAAACTTTTCTTGGAAGTAGGCAGGGATAGATATTATAAATAAATGTAATCGCAAAGCAAAAACAGGGCTGCAAATCAAATCTTCCTGCTAAAGGCAGCTAAAGCAGGGCCCCAAATCAAATCTTCAGGTCCAGAGGAAGTCCATAGCAATTACCGAGCAACTCCGCCCACCGCGGAAGCAGCAGTAGAGAGAGAAGCACTGCCGTGGACCCCTTAGGATTCTGCAGGTGGTGTGAGTAGCACAATTTAAAATATGGGAAAGGGCTTTAGAAAACCAACAGCCATAGTCATGTACAATTTTTTTTAAGGCACCAACTTAGAATGTCGAAGCTAGCTGAGTTTTCCTAGCATCTCTTTATCCCATTTCCACATCCATTTGGTAACAGTCTCTGATTTTCTCTCCCAAAGGGTAGCTACACAATGGTAACCCCAACCTAGGGGCTAGGTAAGTAAACAGCAGGTACCTGCCTTAGTTGGGCAAACTCCAATCTCCCTCCAGGAATTTAAAACCAGCACCAGGACAGCATGTGCAAAAGGCCTGGAGGTGGGAAAGGCTGGGCGCTGAGTTATGGAGGGTGGCATTCCACAGCAAGGTCCACAGACCCCCACGGCTGAGGTCTCACTGAACTCATTTTCCTAATAGATTCCCTTTCTGTTTAAGTTGACCATATTGTGTTATATTGATTACAGCCAAAAGATCCTTGGTTAATATCATAATCAGTTCTCATAAATGTCATCCTGCTTTGCAACTGGGAATGTTGGAACAACAAGAGACTTTCAGGCAGGGTTCATAACTCAAAAGAGATGGAACTTTAGAGAAAAACTAAAAGATAAAGTATAAAAATGCATAAATGCTGTGGCTAGACATTTTTAAAATATTTTTTTAATTGACTTCAGAGACAGAAAGGAAGAGAGAGTGAAACATCAATAAAGAGAGAGGATCATTGATCAGTTGCCTACTGCCCATCCCCTACCGTGGATGGAGCCAGGGTATGTGCCCTGACTGGGAATCAAACCATGACCTCCTGCTTCATGGGTTAATACTTAACCACTAAGCAACACTGGCTGGGCTGTGGCTAGGATTTGATTGCCTGGATATCAACTACTGGTACAGGGTCAGTCAGAATACCTGGATGTAGCGCATTAGTGTATGCTGAGAGTGGAGCAATGGACAAGTGTCTTCAGTTTATTCTTCAAATGTTTATCAAAACACCTATCCTATGCTTGGCCCTTAATGTATTTTCAGATGCTGGAAATATAGCAGTAAACGGGAGAAAAGGTCCTTGCTCCCTTAGAGTTTCCATTTTCAGACTTTAATTCAACAGAAAATTTCCCTTGATAGTCTCTACCAATTATTTGAAACAGACATTCCACCTGCCTCATGTATGCTCCACAAACTTCAAAGTAGTCAAGCTAAATGGAAATCCCTCTGGGATACTGGCAAGACAAATTCATGCTCAGGTATCCCTGTAGGTAAGGAAATGGATTTTCTCAAACTGAAGTGTAAAGAGTAAATAGCAATAATATTGATAACTGGGTAAACATGCAGATTTCAAGGGCTGATCTCTCTGGAATCAGATTCAGGGAGGTCCAAGAACTACTGTGTTTGCATTTATAATGAACGCCATGCCATGGGCAAGGCCAACTCTGGCAAATATAAACCTCAGCCTGTTATCTAGGTATTACTGGAACACATCCAATCCATTCGCTTACCTATTATTACATACATTATTACAAATGACATCTATGATTGTTTTTCTGCTAAAACGCAGAGCTGAACAGTTATGACAGAGACTATGGACTACGAAGACTATAATGATCCTCTCTCATTATATTTACCACCTGGTCTTTTAGAGAAAGTTTGTGAAGCCCTGCATTAAGAGATTATCATGCATGCTCTTTAACTTCTGTAGGGAAAAATTCTTCTATCTCTGCATTTTAATGACTCTCAAAAAATAATTTTAATTTAACAGTAAGAAATCAAAAATTCCATAACTGGCTAAGCACTATGAAAGGAAATTTAAGGAAACATGAAGGTTATTCCTGGAAACTAGAGTAGCTTAAAATAAGTCATTTTTTGTTTCTTGTTTCTCAAATTTAAAGAAATGTATGCTTGGTTTAGAAATTATAGAACATTTATAAAGTCACTACTAATTAGTAACAAATGGAGGTTACCGCTATTAAATTTCTGACATATTTCCTTATAGTCCTTTTGGTAACTGGTTTATTAAATGCAAGAAGACATATTTAGGTGATATGATTCTATTCTCAACGTTGATCACCTATAATTCATTAGATCTAAAATAAATACTATGAACGGCATACTTATGAATGCTGTGTTCTTCCCATTAAACTGAGCTACATGCAAGAAGGGACTGTAACTCACTCGTTTTTATTTCCAAAGAAATCAGGATCCTGCTCGGTACTTAGCAGGGACTTGGAAATGTTGATAGAATGGGTGGTAAAGAAAGCTACTAGACCTTTATGTTGTTGCATGAGGTTCTTCGTGTGGGAATTGTGTGAACTGCTCTCATTCATGAAATACAATGTGGTGCTATTAGGTTGTTACTATTGAACACCTACACACTTTCTCTTGCTCTTTTGAGCTCCCTGTTAGATGTGTCACTGTTAAAAATGTACTTTTTTCTTGTTAATGGGAGTTTTGCAAGGTCAACCCACATTTCCCCCAAATAACACTATATCTGGTGTTTCCCAGAAATTGCATATACAAATATGACATTTAAAACTGCTCTTTGATTTATGAGATCTGTACTTGATGGTGAATAATAGTGAGAACTCCCCAAATTTGAACATAAAAATTTACTGTTCTTCTCTGAAGTGAAAGTGGTGGAATATTATAAATAAGCTAACACTATTCCTCTGTCAACACACACACACACACACACACACACACACACACACACACACACACACAGTAGTTCCACAAACAAAAACCTTCTCACCTCCTCATAGGTTTTGATTTAGTCACACAGGCCAATGAAGTAAGACCAGACATTACAAAAATCTGGTGGTTTTGTTTTCTATGGAAAAACACCAAGTCTGCCACAATTATGTTTGGGTCTGAATTAATATAGAGTAAGTGATTATAAAACTTGAAGGGATGATAGAATGACTAAGAAGCACAAAAAACAAGTCTGGAATGAGACAGATACCCAAGGTAACAATGATCTCATGCTTATTTTTATATCAACTGCTTTTCATCTATCCAATAATCTGGGGATACAGAAGAAATGAAAAATAACCAAACACGTAGAACATAAATATTACTCATGAATAATTGAACACCAGATAAGTTTAATGTTATTTTCTCATCTTTACAGGTTCCATTCATTCACCATTTATTAAATGACTTTTGCAAGAAATAAATATTGACTTCTACAAGGTGCCAGGCTATTTGCTACCCTTTTGGCATAAAACAGACATCATACCCATCCTCCTGGAGTTTATATACTATGACCAGGAAATTAAATATTTAAAAATTTACTCATTCCAATTCCTAAAGCTACAACAATTGGAACAACAAAATAAGTAAAGTATCATTGAATTGCAACACAAAGAATAAAATAGGAATATAAAAGGAGACCTAAATAATTCAAATATATTATAAAAGCACTTCTGTTTAAAGAAGAAAAGTGGCAAATTTAAATAAAATGGACAAATTTCTAAAAAATCAAAACACAAAACTGACGTGAATAACTAAGAAAATCCAAATAGTCATAAAACCATTAAAAAATTTAATCCATAATTTAAAAATCTTTCAACAACAAAAATTTCAGGCTTCACTAGTAAACTCAACCACAATATTAAGAAATAAATAACACAAATTCTTCCAGAAATTGAAAATTTTGGGAACAGTGACCAACTCATTATGCAGTTATACCCTGATACCAAATCTGACAAGAGGATTCTAAGATGGGAAATTATAAAGTCGTCTCATTCATGAACATGAAAACAAAACTCCTACACAAATATAGAAATGAAATCCAGACATAAATAAAAAGCATAACTTTGATTTCCTTCTTTAATAGTTTTAGTGAACTTCAGGGAAATTCTAATTATAACCAAAGCTATATACTCACTGGCATGGCTAAAATTACAAAGACTGATGACACCAAGTATTGACAAGGATAGGGAGCCACCAGTGCTCTCCAAAAGGAGAACAAGTGAAAATTGATACAACCACCTTGGAAAACTGATAGTAAATATTACATTTGAATATATTCACAGGCTATACCATGGCAGTTCATAGCAGACAAATGCATGTTCCAAGGTACATGAACAAAAACTTTCCATAACAGCATTATTCATAATTGGTCAAAACTGGAGACAACCTGAATATCCATCAACAGTAGAATGGGGAAATAAATTCTGATATAGTCATGGAGTGACTATTACATAGCAGTGAAAATAAACAATACCATGGATGAATCTCACAAATTTAACTTTGAGTGAAAAGTCCAGTCACAAAACAATCTATCTCTATCTATATCTATCTATCTATCTATCTATCTATCTATCTATCTATCATCTATCTAAAGCCTAAATGACCTGTACAACCGAACGACTGGAGCGACTGGTCAACCGGTCGCTATGATGTGCACTGACCACCAGGGAGCAGACACTCAATGCAGGAGCTGCCCCCTGGTGGTCAGTGCGCTCCCACAGTGGGAATGCTGCTCAGCCAGAAGCCTGGCTCACGGCTGGTGAGTGCAGCTGCGGTGGTAGGAGCCTCTCCTGTCTCCCCAGCAGCGCTACTGAGCAGAGGCAGCGGTGGCAATGGCAGGCGCAGCAGGGCAGGGATGAGCAGCAGCAGAGCTGTGCTCCTCCCCGGCCACCTGCGCTTCGGCACTGCTACATCCCTTGGGGGGATGCCAGAGTGCCGGTTTTCAGCCCAATCCCCGCAGGGCAAGCCTCCAAAGGGTCCTGGATTGCGAGAGGGCTCAGACCAAGCTGAGAGACCCACCTGTGCACAAATTCATGCACCAGGCCTCTAGTGTACACCATGTAACTGCACTTATGTGTAGTATATAAACAGGTAAACCAAAATGATATTCATGGAAAGCAGAGTATACTCATGTGGAAGAGGGCTTAATAGGGAATGGGAGGGGACCTTACTCTACCTTATAAAGTGCTTGCATTATTATATTTCTTCATCTGAGGGGTAATAACTAGAATATGTTCATTAAGCATTTTTCTGTATGTGGGTTTTACTTAATTTAAAAAAGTAAGAAACAAACAAACAAAAAAATTCTTAAATTTTTTTTTATAAGAGAGTAATAATGTGAACCTGGTATCAGAGTAATATTATTATGCAGTTAGATTAAAGAGTGAATATATACAGGAAGCCAAGATACAAAAAAAGAAGATAAGAGGCAGTAACAAATAATCCACTGACCAAAGATCAAACACTGGGGGATGACTATGGAAATGGTATGATAGAGCATCCTAACTTGAAAGGTTAAGACACATCTTTATATTACAAAGTTATAATTCCCATCTCATTCGTTTTTAAATGTTAAGGTTAGAAGTTTCAAACTCTGAGGTTTCTGACTCAATAGTAAGAGACAGTTATATTAAATGATAACAAGTACTGAGTCAAACACAACCATTTACTAATACAGCAACCATGAGCACATTACTCAACTTCTCCAGGCCTCAGTTTTCTCATCCTAATATAACACTTCAGAGGAATAAATGAGATGATCTAAATAAGAAGTTTAGTACAATGCCTGGCCCATAATAAGCTCCCTCATTGTGAGCTCTCATCATCATCATCATCATCATCATCTAAAATTAAGTCATATTAGTTTAAACATTTTCAAGCAAATAGTTCAATTTATTTCAAATTTATTACTTTATCTTAAACAGAACAACAATGTCACATGCCTCCAAATCACAGTTGTATAAACCTTTTACCCCACCTTCATTTGCATTTTATAAGCAATAAATGGGTAAAGGGAGCCATATTTCTCCCCTAAACGATTGTTCTTACAAAAATTGCTTAAGTTCCACTTAATCCTGTGGTTAGACAGTACTGATAAGCTCACAAAATAAAACAAAACTAATCACGAAAGATTTGGTTTTGGTTGGATTGGGAAACAAAAGTCAAACAAGAAAATATATTTCTTCTAATATTTTATGAAAAAAAAATCTAACAGCAATGCAGTGAAACTGATCTTAAAATAATTGGGGTATCTCTCTTCAGATGCTGCCCTGGAGAAACAAGTAGGCAATGTAGCCTTAACAAACTGACAATTTCAGTCCGAATTTGCCAGGAAAAAAAAGAAGATGATAGAAAAAAACACACACAAAAACACAAAAATACAATTGCTGCTTTGCATAGTACCAATTTGTGGCTTTTTAATATAATAATAATAATAAAGAAATCCTATTATCAAATAGCAGATAGCTTAATAAAGCTGTTTACAAAATCATGTGCAAATGTTATATAACTAGGTTACAGTCTTATAAACATTTTAGAAAATACTGGATTTAACTAAAACTTTTTGAGCTTTTTTGGTGTTTTTCTGAGTTGTAATCAATTTTAAAATACTTCAATTTTACAAGATTCATTTTCATTAAAAGTCCTCTTACTTAATTGCTTAAACTTACTTAAAATTACCAATATCTATTTCCGCATTGTGTAACAAACTTTTATTTTTAAATTTCATACATTTTATAACTTTATAATAGGATCAAGTCTGAAGTTACCAGATACTTAGGACTACAATTTTTTTCTGAACACCAAATTTCATGTACATGGATTCTATACACACACACACCCACACACAGGAGACTTTTTGCTAGAATTTGTCTGACTTTGTTATTCTTTTCCATAGTTAATAGGGTTCCCCAAAGAAATAGTGCCACTAATTTAATTTTCTTTTTTTTGGCTTTTTCACTCTTCTCTAAAAACCACTGTTTATTTTCCAGAGTCTATTAAACAGGTTGAATTGCAAGTGTTAGTCATAGAAGAGCATTAGGGTTGTTTTTATAATTTTTCTACTTCATCTACCTTACAGGAAAAAATATTAGTCTTTCTATCTAAACATTTTCTATTACAGTTATGGAAAATCCACTCTTGATAACCTTGAATGAGGTTAAAAATCAAAAAATATATAAGCCTATGAATCTGCCCCCTCCCCCCCCAATATAGCTGTTATATACCATAACTCCACAAAAGTTTATATTATTAAAAATAATTCTTTCTTCTGCCCTGAAACTGAGCCTGGCCACTGTCAAAAGCTTTATTTCCTTTTTATGATTCTATAAAAGTTAAACTACCAGCACAAGTGCAAGTAACACTATGAAGTATCATCTCTCTGGTCAAGGGCTAGAATTCTACATTGTGCTGATGAAGAACTATGATGATCAGAAGTGAACATACAGTGTGACATTCTCAGTGCTTCTAAGTTAATTCATCCATAGCAGTGTGAAAACTAAAGATATGAAATACTTTGATACTGGAAAATCTATGGGGTTTGAAGATTCTGTAGGTTAGATGAATGTCTTTCTCAAATATGAGGACTGGAAGATATACTGTCTGAAAACTGAAAGGCAATTTCCTTTCACTTTAACAGAAAGTCATCTGAGGTAGCCCAAGGGGGCACACCATCCTCAGAGAACTCTATTAAGCTTCAGCACAATTCCCCAAAATCTACATTTGCAAAAGTCAATTTGTAATTTGAACACTGTGAAAATTAAATCATCACCCTAAGCAGGCGGACTCGCTGGCAAGCCGCAAACACTGGAGGCCAAGGGCCATTTTCTATGGTTACCATTAGTCTGTTATAGTCAGTAAGATGAAGTTTATCTTGCCTGTTACAAAAATTGCCTCTTCAGAAACAACCCCCCCCCCCCGCCACACACACACACACAACTGGAAAAATAAATCACTTGAGCATGTATCCTACCAAAAGGCAATTTTATTTATTTGTTCATCCTTTTCTTGGAAAATTCCTTTTATTCTTACTATTTTGATATAGTATTATGTTTTCTTACCCAATTCCTACCTCACTAAGATAGCTCTTAAAAATCATCTGCGGGGAGAGGTTTCTTCGTAGCATTTTAACCTCTGTCTGACTTATATGTTAAAACTTAGTAGGAAGTAACAGATTTCAGCGCTTGGGGCTAAGGAGAAGGATCCAAAGGCCTGATGTAAGAGGCCAATAAATAAATAAACAGAGTAGGGAGGGGTGAAAGATACACCTAACCAACCCTAGCATTTTGCCCAGCTGGTAACCCTGCTTCTCTAACTCATGCCAACTCCCAAGGGCAAACCCTTGGTCAGTCGCCCATGTCATAACTGGACAAGCATGTTTTGGCCAACGTTGGTGCTGACCACAGATTTGAGCAATAGCTTGGGAAAGAACGTCACCCTCTCATGCTCAGTTAAACTCCAAAGAAACCAAAGAAACAGAGTAAGGCCTGGATCTACCTGGGAAGTGACTACAGAAGCCAGAGAACAGTATCCAAAGTAGGAGTTTTAAAAAATGTTAAGTTTACATAGAACCCACTTTAATCATTGGTCAAAAGTTTTGTTCAACTGACTTCATTGTGTCTGAACTGTGTCTGAACACACAGCTTTTCAGGTGATAAGATTTTTAGGTTCATTTTCCTTTGCCTGTGGATTGGTCTTATTCTATCAGGCAGGAACTAGATTTCTATTTCCTGGAATGACTTGATGTTATATCTTCCTTAAATTCTTTGAACAGAATACTGGTGAAACTTGGAATTTTCTTTGTGGGGAGATTTTTCATTATGGGTTCAATTTTCTAAATGAGTGAGGTCTGATGGGGTAAGAAAGTCAGGTTTAATAAGGAAAGACCCTCCATGGGAATGGCAAACAAAAGCCAACATCTTTATGTCTCTGTTATTGCTCTGGATAGAGACCAAGGGCCCAACCTGTATTAATTCAAATTCTAGGCCAACCAAACAACAAACACTTATTTTTATATCAAGTTATTTTCTTGCTACCCTTAACAATGAATATCTATATCTATATCTATATCTATATCTATATCTAGATATATATATATATATATAGAGAGAGAGAGAGAGAGAGAGAGAGAGAGAAAGAGAGAGAGAGAGAGAAATGTAAAAGCTAAATATGGACTAATAATACAAATTGATTATGTTATAGAATGAAATTATCTTCACAGTAAAACTATGCTTATTTCAACCATTGATATCAACATGAAAATGAAATATGGGAACTATATTTATGCAATATATTATTATATTTCTACCCTAGATAAATTTGGGACATAGAAAACCACAAATATTTTATTAAGCTAAATCTCCCTAGCAAGTAAAGAAATTAAAAAACATCTCTCTGTTTTTTTAAGAAATAACTTCTTTGCTGCTTCTGGTTATAGCTGATTTTTTCAAAGTTGACACTAATTGATGATAAAGGAAAATTTTAAAACAGCAAGGAAAACACTTTCTGAGGATGCTTTATAGCTCTCAGTAATCTAATTTGTGGGAAATGGAGAGTGGAGTACAATAATTTATGGTGGAGATTCATCTCCTAAGTTTAGAAACATGATTTGTGACCTAACTGTGCTGTGAACCTATTTGTGTAATTAGACGGCTGGCTGCATTTCCCACCCTGGCCCATTCTTCTTGCACTCTCGTCTGGGTCTGCAATAGATTCCCTAGATTCCCTACTTGGATCCATCCTTTGGAAAATGAGTTAATAAATACACTTATTTATAATGTGTGTGTGTGTGTGTGTGTGTGTGTGTTTTATTCTGATTATTACCAAAGTATAGTCCTGGCTGACCAATCTTCCCTGTCAGAATTCCCCCTTCTGAGTTTAGAGAAGAAAATATAATCACCCATTTGTTTTCATAGCACAGGATATTTTTTAAATATATTTTTTATTAATTTCAGAGAGGAAGGGAGAGGGAGAGAGAGATGGAAACATCAATGATGAGAGAGGATCATTGATTAGCTGCCTCCGACTGGTGATCAAGCCCGCAAACAGTGCCCTGACCAGGAATCTAATCCATGACCTCCTGGTTCATGGGACGATGCTTAACCACTTAGCCACACCGGCCAGGGGTAGCACAGGATATTTTTGAATATGTAATGAAATCAATGCCCGGGCTAAAATTTCGCATTACATGGGAAAAGGGGCCAAGGATGCCACAATTATAAGTATTTCTAGTTCAAGTTTTATAGGATTCATTAAGTTAGACTTAACATTTAAAAAAAAACTATCTTAAACATCATCTTGAACTTAAAGTGAAAAAGCAGGAGTTTTATCTTCATTTCATTTTACTTATAGGACTATACTTGAGCTGCAGAATATTGTTTCTTGCACAAGCAGGAAGAGATCTGGTGTTTTCCCTACATTCACTTCCATGTCCCTGACCCTGTTTTATTATCCAAATATTGGGCTTTGAATGAAGGCAACAAACACTCAGCTTTAAAAGAAAAAAAAAGAAAAGGAAAAAAATCCAGACACCAGATACCCATGAATTATGTATGAACTGTGTGCTCAGGGCCCACTAATTAGAAATCAGTTAAGAAGAAAGTAATTCTGATGTCATCCCCTTCCATTTT
>NW_005871063.1:12642057-12734999 GCF_000147115.1 Myotis lucifugus | reverse complement strand
AAAGCCCAAATACTGTGTGACTCATCTCTACAGCTTTGGGAACTTGAGCCACATTTAAACTTACTGAGCCAGTACCTACCATGGGAAGAGCAGGCTTGGCAGGAGGAGGCTTGCTGATATTTACATTAGCAAGTAAAGTATCTGAAAACATAGCACTCCGCAAATTGTAAAGTGTTATTCAAATGTAAAATACTGCTATACATTTTTCTAAAGCTTTAATCTCAAGATTGTAGTGACTCACCTAAAATTAGAAGGTTAATTATATTGACCAAGAAGTACTGCAATTTATCAAATTATTAATTCAAAATCATTTTTGAGCTCAAAAGTGAAAAAAATCTTTGATTTTATAAATCTCTGATATTTTCATAAGATAAATAAATATATCAGATGACTCCTGGATCTTTTTTTTTCTGTATCTAAACCGGCTTTTATTAATTCTACAATTAACACTTTAGAAAATTTTAGTAATTTTATCATTTTTAACTTAGGCAATCACAGTTTCTGAGTAATACGTCTATTTTCATATTCAATTATGAGGTTCTCAGTGCATAATCTCATGCTGAGACTACCTTGGCACTTGCTAAGTAAATAAATATTTCTGCAATTGAACTGATAAAGAAACAATTTTCCGATGTATTCAAAATTATGAGTCCCTCCTTTTGTTTGTAGGCAAGTTTAAATGGGACTGGTTTTCATCGATAGATTGTTTGGGCAAGTATATTGTTTGAACAAGATCTTACTCATAAATGGTGATGATTTAGTCACTGATAGCTGTATAAAATACATTCACTTAAAATATCTGTAGAAAAAATAATGTAAAGTAATAACAAAAATAAGTAATTATTCCATACTGTGATAGTGAATCAGTTAAACTAGTTAAGAAAAGCTTTTAGACCAAGAGTGGCATATATCTGATACTTATGCCTCCATAACCTCCCAGCCACTATGTTAGCAATCCCAGATAACATTACCAATTCCTTTCCACCAATCCTTAGCCTCTTTCTTAACCAGGCAGCTGCTTCCAATCCTGTGGGTTTCACACTCAAGGAGAAAAATATTTACCCATTTATGTCTTAGACCATTAATAGCAGCAGTCCATTAGGTAAGGTCTTGAACTGTTTAATCAAATGACTTTTTCCTCTAGAATGAACACACATTCCCTTGGATCAGTGCTGATGCTGTCCTTAGTGCAGGTATCATTTTCAAACATAGAACTACTTTCATATTATTTGGAATAATCCAGTGAGGAAAAATGCATATGAAATAAGCAGGTGACTATCTGGATTCAGTAAAAAGTAAATTGTAAACTCCAGTCTTTTGAAACAGCAGGCATATTTAAAGAAGCAATTTTTTTACCCTGACTTTATGAGCAGAGATAATCCTAAGGAAAATTCTGATTGGAACATATACATTTATTCAATGAGTATTTTATAACTTAATTTGTGCAAAGTATCACAGCAACGAGAAAAGAGTAAAATCATGTTTAACCTGCATTGGGAAACAGGAATAACTCTTTTTTGGCTTTCCCTGGTGGAGAGTCCGAGTTTATATCATGCATGTCCAAGTTTATATTCTATGCTGACGCAGCTTCTAAGTCACCTGGCTACTCACCTGCTCTCCATGTCACCTGATACTTCACATAAAGTTCCCCTAGCAAATCAGGCTCAAAGTCTAGTTTCTTAGTCCCAATTATATCACACAGGCCTCTAAGATTCACTTCTTGATATTTCTGGTTGCTTGCTAAGAGTATCCTACGTGTTTTTACAGGTCTATCCTGGCCAATGTTCCCATTGCCACTTCTACTTTACACTTTGGACATAGTCCTTGTGCTGTCTTAACCAGTTCGTGCTCTGGAAAGATTGCTACATGATGCTCAAAACTTGATCTGCTTCCATGGCTCAGCCCATGACTCACCAAGGCATCAAGGTGAGTCACACCTTGGTTATACCACTCACTCTGCTCTTGACCTCTGTCCTGTAACTTGATGACCTGCTCCACAGCCACCCACCCCACCCTCAGGGCAACGTTGCTTGAGACATAATACCTTTTTAAAATTGATTTCAGAGAGGAAGGGAGAGGGAGAGAGAGATGGAAACATCAATGATGACAGACAATCATTGACCAGCTGTTTCCTGCATGCCCCTCACTGGGGATCAAGCCTGCAACCCAGACATGTGCCCTGACCAGGAATTGAACCATAACCTCCTGGTTCATAGGTCGACACTCAACCACTGAGCCACGCTGGCAGGGAGAGACATAATACTTGTGTAAAACATCTCCTTTAGGTTCTACCTCAGGATAGGCATCCACTGTAGGATTGCTGAGCTGGGGCAGAGTCAGTGAAATCACAACAATGCTCCCAAATCCACAATTCCCCCAGCACTCACCTCTCCACTGAGCCCAGGTCACTGAGCCAGATGTCTTCCTTTGGATGAATTCTTTCATAGGGACCACAAAGTCCTTCCTAAAATTGTGTCTTCTATACTCTAAGCCTCCCCACATTACACAGTTCACCAACTATGCCAATAGGACTGAAGGTTGAACATGTTTTTTTTCCAAGTTTACCACATCCAGATAAATCAGTGTCTGCATACAATGTGGAAAGAGGGGATGCCTTGTGTCTGGGAACTCCACATGTGGGTTGTATGCAATCTGTACTTGTGATTAGGTTGGGTTCTCTAATCAAATTTATTCACATATGGCTAATGATAACAATGATGGGATCATAGATTATACTCACAAAATACATGGGTCATTCAAGGGGGATTACTGAAAGTGTCAGCGCTAGAACTAACACTTATGCAAAAGTTGTAAAGAATAAAAATAAAGCATACAAGCTCTGTTCAACATTCTTCCTCCACTGAAATGAAAGCCGTTTTTGGAAACATTTACACCATTTCCCAAAAGCAAAGGCTCCCAGCAATATTAATGGTGTTGATCTTTTGTCTTTAAAACAATGGCAAAGTTGATGAATAAATATCAAAGTACTGGAGTTGAATCAGGAATCATTGATGTGGATGTAATAATTAGAATCAGGCACTAACAATACACCAATTAGCCTCAATTAGGGAACATTTCACAATATTCTTGTTGACTTTGCTTGCTCACATATTCTAGGCAATCAGAGTTGGAAGAATTTCCAAAAACATTAATTCATTCCACAGACACTTTCGAAAAGCCTGATATTTGTCAGACACTCAAGTGTTCATCTGATTCCGGTCACTTCAATAAGCGGCCGCTAGCCTCAGCTTCAATGTTTCCAATAAAGGGAACAAACTGCTTTGAGATACTTGTTTCATTTATTAACATCTCTGTTAAAAAGCATTTCCTCAATTGGACTCAGAATGATGCATGAAACACATATGAGAAGTATGATATTGAATATATTGGAGGTACAAATTGGATATTTTTATTATCTGAGATTCCAGAGGCCATTAGTAAAATTAAATTTCATCATAAACTGGGGAGGGGAAGGATCTTTATTCAAAATTAAACAAATGTAAAAATAAGTTGGTTTTAATATGTATTTAATAAAATTTAATTATACTTACAACTCTGAACTCTTTCTTATAATGAGCAAAGAGTGAATTAAGTATTGTGTTTGGGGAAGGGGTGGTAAAACTATATAAACTTTTTTATTATTCCAATGCTACGTACATTTTAAAAAAGTGAGCAAACCATAGGTACAGATCTCAGTAAACTAACACAAAGTAAACACACCTAAGAAACCTACCATATCAAGAAATAAAACATTTCAAAACCACAGCAGCCTTCCCCATGCCCTCCTCTGTCGCTTTATGTAACCCCCTCTAAGTAACTACCAGCTGGGTTTCTAACACCAGAGGTTGGTTTTCCCTGTTTTTTTAAACTCGATAAAATTAAATCATATACTAGGCAGTTTTGTGTTACACTTCTTTCTTTCAATATTGTATGCAGTAAAGCTCATTCATTTTCATTATTGTATGATGTTCCATTATAATAATACTAGTGGCCCGGTGCACAAAATTTGTGCACAGGGGAGGGGTGTCCCTCAGCCCAGCCTGCACCCTCTCTAATCTGAGACCCCTCAGGGGATGTCCAACTGCCTATTTAGGCCTGATCCCTAAACCCCTGCAGGATCGGGCCTAAACCAGCAGTCGGACATCCCTCTCACAATCCGGGACCGCTGGCTCCTAATCGCTCGCCTGCCTGCTTGCCTGATTGCCCCTAACTGCTTCTGCCTGCCAGCCTGATCACCCCCTAACGACTCCCCTGATGGCCTGATTGACGCCTAACAGCTCCCCTGCTGGCCCGATCACCCCCAACTGCCCTCCCCTGCTGGCCTGATCGCTCCCAACTGCCCTCCCCTGCTGGCCTGGTCACCCCCAACTGCCCTCCCCTGCTGGCCTGATCACTCCCAACTGCCCTCCCCTGCTGGCCTGGTCACCCACAACTGCCTCCTCTGCCGGGACCCACCTCCTCCATGTGAGGCGGCAGAGACGCCGGGACCGGCCTCCTTCGTGCCACAGGGAGCTGCGGGACCCCCAGGCCTCACTGAGCAGAGCGGCCACTGGGCCCCGCCTCTACTGTGCACTCGGCCATCTTGTGACGACGTCGTGCATGAGGGCCACCTAGGCTTTTATTGGTTAGTATAGATATCACAATTTATCTATTCTAATTTTGAGGAACATTGATGTGTTTCCATTTTTTAACTCTTATTAATAGGACTGCTATAAGCATTTCTGTACATGTAGTTTTGGTAAACACATCTTTGTGTATATATTTGTCTGGGGTTTGAATCTAAAGGTATAATGCTGGGTCATACAGTATGCGTATGTTCAGATATTGTAGAAACTGTTTTGAGTTTAATTGTATAAGCAAAATAAGTGAGTTCCATAACATAGTCTTCAGGTTGCCAAAATAGTCTAGGGCTTTATCCATTTCCCCCCAAGAGTCTTCTTACTCTTCTGACATGCAAATTACAGTCCCAGCCACTCACTTCATTTTTTAAAGCATTTACCAGGTCACAAACATTGCAGGTTTCCCATTAATGGAAAATCAAGAGGTTAAATTCTGCCAGAATTTCAGGAGCTTTGCTATTCACACTGTTTTCCAACATCACTCTCAGCAAGTTAATAAAATCCAAAATCTTTTCCAAAAAACATAATTTGACTTTGCACTGTATTTGCACTATTTTTAAAAGGAGCCCTTTCCAAATTGTATCCAAAACCATCAGGACACTGACCAAGAAGGAAACTGTCTGAATGGGTGAGTTATGAAAACAAACAAAAAAATGATGTTAAGTAGGAATATTTGAGTGAAAATAAATTTTATAACTATTCAATTTTCCATGAAATACTATCTTCCTTTACATCCCTGTGCAACCTAATAATTGTTAGAAATCTAATAATGATCATTCAAATAATTTGAATACAACTATATATATATATATATGAAATCTTGAAAGAAAAAATACCAATCTATTTATTGTTGATGGGATCAAAAGCGATCCTATTTTATTTTAGGACTTCCATTTTGTACAATAAATATGTATTATTTGTACAAGCAGAATATATCTATAAGGATTAGACTAAAGGAAAATTGCTTCCCTCTCAACACTGACTCATTGGTCTTAGTTCTGCTCTGTGCAGCTACACAGAATAAATTTAGCTTATTTTCCACATGAGAGCTCTTGAAATAGCTTATAACAGTTATGGTTCTTTCTTCTTCACAGGATAAATACCTCCAGATCCTTCTATAGTTCTACCTGTGACATGGTTTCAGGACACTGTGCAATTTAACTACTTTTCTTTGGACATGCTCTAGCTGTATTCTTCCAAATACATATTATAATTGAAATACATACACAATAGGTACAAAGGGAGACTTTTAAGCAATCAAACGTTGGATTTTGTGAAATCTATGGTCAACTTTTTAGATGCATATGGTAATTAATAATAAAGTTCTTACTACCATATTCAGTCTGGATAATAAAATATAGATTATAAGCACTGCAAATGTAGACATGGCTACAATTCATAAGAATAATCTCAACTGTATAATTTAAATATGCATGGTTAAGGTCATTCCTCTGATGTTTAATGTATTTAAAATTCTAGGCTACACATCAATGAAAGAAATGGTGGGCATAGCTGCATTTCTGTCTTTCCCCCAAATGGACTAATAACACAAATAGTTCTACAGTGATTACATGCAACACATCTCAATCTCTTCTCTTTTATAAATGGCATAACATTATCAGTATTTATTTTTACCTCCAAAACCAAAAATCCAGTTAAAAAAAGGGTAATATTATAGACCATGATTTTGGTAAGAGGTATAGAAATGTTTCTGTGAAATACAGAAATAATATTAAAGAGCATGCAGTATTTCTTCACAGGGGTTATTTTTAGGTGTCAATATACTTTAACATAAATCATTTTAAACTCTCTCCTATTTTTATTTTCATACCACTGACTCATAACTAGATTTGGATTTTTTAAAAGGTCAACAATGCCCCAGATATACTAAAGTCAATAAACATTTTCATTATTTTAACCACATCAATAATTCTATATTATTTTTAGGGTTTCAAGAAAGAATCTACCAACATGGGAATTCAACATTTATCAAAATATTCAGAACTTAAAAAAACAAAACAAAAGGAAAGC
The DNA here is from genome assembly GCF_000147115.1 of Myotis lucifugus. NCBI lineage: Eukaryota > Metazoa > Chordata > Mammalia > Chiroptera > Vespertilionidae > Myotis > Myotis lucifugus. The sequence continues at coordinate 12,728,349 of NW_005871063.1, read as the reverse complement.
TCACATGGTCACAAGCATCCACTGATTAATATGAACACAAATATTCATTGAGACAATGTTTTTTCTTTTTGTAATAAGAACAATTGGAGAAAGATAAATACCCAACATCGGAGGGTAATGTGCAGATGTTAAAATAAATTGAGAGCATTTATAACGTTCAACACATAGAAGGCTGCCTTGGTATTTTGCTAAGTTTTAAGCAAAGGAGAGATGGAGGGAGACGTGGAGGGAGGAAGAGAAGGAGGGAGAGAGAGAAAGAGCAGCTCATTTGTATATTTGTAAATTTATAGGAAAAAGCTTGAAAGAACCATACTATTAAAAGTGCTCTCCTCAAGGAAGAAATAGAGGTGGAAAGGGGGCTTCATTTAATTTGTTTTTAATTTCTTCTTAATATAATATTTTCTTACAATAAACATCTAGGATTTTTGTAATTTAAAAACTCCAAATGCTTAAATATCGTTTACATGGAGGGCAGGATTAGAATATAGAGGATCTGACTCCAAAATGTATCCCCAACCTTCCATTTCTTTTCAAGGCTAGCCAAATTTATGCTAAAGAGCTTTTTTATGTCTTTATTAAAACCAACTCTCCAAGCCCCCCTCCCACTTGGCATGTGGATGAATAGTGACCAATGTCGATGAATGGCTGGCTTTAGAGCAGTGATGTCATACACACCAACCTAGACAACCATGAATAAAATCTGAATATGACAATAAACTATTTTGGGCCATCTTCTGAATTCCAAATTAGATACAGTTCTCTAACTTTAGTGGAAGCTCTGTGTATGCGTCTGAGAGTGTGGGAGCCAACAAAGGGTAGTGTTTGTCCCACTGAATTTAAATGTCTCTGCATATTATCCTCTTGTCTGGCCAGATGACAGAGGCCCTTGCCAGTCCCTACTCTCTTTAAATAGAGACCTACACTTTTTAAATAGAGCTTACTTGTTCTACAGAAAGGTTTTCTTTCCTTGTGCTCCAGTTTTGTTCTTTAAAGAGCCAAATGAGCCTCTGCCATCAGCAACTCATGCAGATAAACAAGATGTGTCTGACTTATGAGCCGGTTTTTGTTCAAAAGGTTAAATAAAAGTCTTATGTTTATTCGCTGCTTTTATTTCCAGCATCTAATGAAAAGGTCAAATCATTTTCAGGATATTTCCAAGTATTGCTGTCAACTCTCTTTTACCCATTTAACTATCCAAGCATAAAAGAAGTATTTGATTCAGGCAAGCTGACTTTTCAAAACAATGCCTTCATTTCTGACTATTTGTAAACAGTTCTGCCTCTGGGCATTTGGGAACAGATAGGCTTGGTTACAACACACAGAAAAACAATTGCTGGCATGGATGAACTGTACTGGGCTTAAATTTTCATTAAAAAAGGCTCAGAAAGCTCTGTGAACATCAACTCATGTTATCACAGGTATTTCTCTTTTCGATGTCATGTGCAATCTTAAGCACAATTATAGGACCCACCAAGTCCTATATATGTTAGTGTTACTTATTCCCACAACACAGTAAAGGAAATTATTGAGTGCAAAGAAATTTTGCAATCTGTCAATATGTAAAGTCACTTAACATCCCTATATAGAATATAATGTAAACATATAAACAAGTTATACACCCCTTATTCAAAATAGCTTCTAGTGGAAAACAATGAACTAGTCACCATAAAAATTAAAGTAACTCAATGTAATTGGATTTATATTACTACTTAAAGGAAGTTGTAACTTGGACTAATAGAAATGTTATATTCCATGATTAGTGAAAGCTGATTACAGTTGATTAAGTGGGTAATCTTTTGCCATGATATGATTATTGTCTTAAGAGGAGGCATAATTCATTTTTCTGCACTATGACTTCTTGTGTCATTGATATGGTGAATAAAAGCCCCAGTTTTTCTGTAATACATATATTGGTAACTGGGCATGACCTTCTTAGGTCATAGAATGATTAAACTCCTGACTAATTTGGGAAACCTCAGATAGAGCTAACATTTCCAGCCCTGAATCTTACATTAACTGCGTATTCTAGAAACATTTAGTCATTAAATATAAGAGATGAGAAAGATAGTATTTTCTATTCTTAGTACATTTGAATTAAAGAGATGAAAGTCATGCTATGACAAAGATAAGAAACAGTACTTCATGCTGATGAGCAAGAAGAAGAGTTAGCAAAACACCACTTTAAAAAATGATAATAAAATAGTGTTACCATTCACAACTTATATTTTGGTACCAAACATTTAACAGCACATTGGCACTATTTTATTTATTCGCTAGTGGCTTCTTTGGATATGGCACAGTATGAAGAACTATTAAGCTGCAGGGAAAACAGTTCTGGCAAGGTCAAATTAACCAGAATCTATTGTATCTAGGATACCATCACCTCATCCCATATGCTTAAAAAAGGAATGTATTTGGAAACAACAATTTAAATACTAAAATAAGTATGGTATATACAATGTCTGGTGGATAAAATATAGTGATCTAGTTTTCCTCTTATTTACAAGATATACCACTCAGTATGAAGAACATATATACTCAGATATCTACTCAGAGACATCTCATGATTGATAGAAATCACCATTATTATTAGTAGCTATCATAGTCAATTAATCTCTTCTCCTTCTGCTAGATAGATACAGACATACACTTGCATATGTGTGCATATGTGTGTATACAGATCATAACATTTGTATGTGTTTGTATGTATGTACAAATGCAAATTGGGTTCTATTGTCACACAAAGCATATTTATATTCCTATATTCTATTTTAAAAATAAAGTATGATGCTCTGCCAGTTAAGATAAGAGTTAAACATATGGTTTTAAATATAGATAGACGCTATCTTGAGACCTTGGCTAGTATACACCTCCAGGGCTATTATTATTAAACAACTAGAGGCCTGGTGCATGAAATTCATGCACTGGGGGGTGGCCCTCAGCCCAGCCTGCACCCTCTCCAATCTGGGACACCTTGGGGGATGTCTGACTGCCCTTTTAGGCCCAATCCTACATCCCTCTCACAATCCAGGACTGCTGGCTTTCAACAGCTCGCCAGCCTGCCTGCCTGAATGCCCCTAACCGCTTCTGCCTACCAGCCTGATCACCCCCTCACCACTCCCCTGCCAGCCTGATCGACGCCTAACTGCTCCCTGCAGCCCAATAGCCCCCAATTGCCCTCCCCTGCTGGCCCGATCTTCCCCAACTGCCCTCCCCTGCAGGCCTGGTTGCCCCCAACTGCCCTCCCCTGCAGGCCTGGTTGCCCCCAACTGCCCTCCCCTGCTGACCCGGTCGCCCCCAACTGCCCTCCCCTGCCGGCCATCTTGTGACAGCCATCTTGTGACCACATGGGGGAGGCCATCTTTGACCACATGTGGGTGGCCATCTTGTGTGAGGGTGTGACAGTCAATTTGCATACTACCTATTTATTATATAGGATAACATGTTTTTGTAGAATGGAGCATAACGCCTGGAGAGCCAAGACTTTAAAAAATATACCATATCCTCAACAGTATTACTGGCACTTATTTCCTGTTTATTTAACTCTATTTCCTTCTATGAGGTGCATGTGTGTGCTTCCAACCTGGTTGTATGAGAGAGGTGAGACTATTTACCCACCTGTTTTCTCCAGTTTAATTTTCTGTCAGAGGAAAAATAGTTACATTAAATTACTAAATAATTTTCTCTGATGTCATGGTACACAAATTAATGCTAAAATATAACTTATCCCTGTGGACACTGATAATCAAATGCAGTGAGAGGCATTTCCTTCAGAAAAATGTGGTCACTAGACAGTTTAGACAAAGTAGACTTACCATCCCTAGTAGTCAATGATTACTAAGATTCTACCTCAATTCAATGGCAGTACATTTGTATTAGGGCAGGAGCTACTGCGAATTCTGTTTCAGATTCTGACTAAGAGTCAATCAGCCCTCATCTGGTGCCTGAAGCATACACTGTAGCTGAATCCCCAAATACGCCCCCTTGTGAATTGTATCAGCCCCGCATCAAAGTCACCTTCCCGGGTCTGAAGCTGTACATTTGTGGCTGGGCTAGGACTGAATGAGCCCCAGGGGATGTGGACAAACCAGCTGCTAATTAACCAGGTACTGTCACGATTATCCGACCACTGAAAACCCTAGAGAGAAGAAAAAATACACATTTCCCATGGCACTGCAGCACGAAGAATTAAAAATAGACATTGCAAAGTAGCAATATGGTATAAATGCCTTCCACTCAAAAGAATAAAATCTATTACAGACATAGTTTAGTTTTATTGCCCCAAGAACTGTAGTATTTCAGAAAACACAGGCTCTTGTGAATCCATTGATAATCAGAGGTATCCAGCTGAATGTGGGGCCCCAGTGGAGATAAAGATAAACACAGGAATACATTAGCAACCGTAGGGGTGGGGAGGGCAAAGAGGAGGATGTGTCATGGTCACATGAAGTTCTAGTCTCAGCTTTGCAGAAAAATTATTCTAGCAAATGGGGGCGGGGGGTGTAGAATGTGTATTTGGCCTTTTATATTGTCTCAAATTTCTTATTTCCAGGCATTAATGCAAATTTCAGGCTGCATGAAGCCATGTATCTTGTAAAAAGAATGAATGTGACAGAGGGAAAAAAAATTACACTTCTTCCTACCCAACCCCCACAACTAACAGAGAGCAGTGGGAAATGCTGAATTTAAATGGGAAAGAAATCCTGTGTATAATGGCAATGTGCATAAGCATAGCCATTGGTGGTCCTATCATCTTTAGTTTGCACTCACTCTGAAGAGTCCCTGCATTGGGAATTGAAAATTTGTGTGAAAATCAATTTCCCCTCTGTGTCTCTATAGCCCTGCTAACCAAGTAAGTCCCTCCATGTGTGGAAGATGGATGAAAAAGTGGGGCTGTTATATAATTTGCCTTCTTTTGTTTTAGATTTCTAAAATGTATGTCTCCTGAGAGTCTCACCTCCAAACCAGGTGAACACTGAAAAATGTCTTTGGAATGTAGGGTAATTTGCAACCTGTGTTATGCATGTGTGAAAATAAAAGCTGAGATAAATCACAACTTATTATTTCCAAGCAAGTATCATACCACTATGTAGAAAAAATATAGATTTTTATATGTACACATATGCATGCATTTATATACATTTAAATCCTTCTAAACATTTATTTAAAAATTTAACATGTTGCATTGTCACACAAGTGTTAAAGTATTAAAACTCATAAAAGATACAGGTAAATCCAAAATGGGGAGCAAGATAAATGACAGAGGTCCAAGTAAAATATTATAATAGGAATTGACAGATGATGTGGGTGAAGCGATGTAATGCTTTTAAAAATAATTGGCCAGATGTCTACACAGCACTGGATAATGAAGAGCTCATGATATTGCCATAGGCAATAGAATGACATGGTCTTGACCATACAAAGGTTAGATCTTTGAAAGGACTTTGAGTCAGAACCTGGGTTACTCCTTCAGTTTTATGAACACTTGATATTACTATATCCATTACTGTAGACAGACAAAAGAACATGGTCCAGAGAAGGTGACTGAGTTGCCAAAGTCTCTAAGAGCAAAGGGGTAAAGTTGGAACTAAGAGGCAAGATCTTCTTTCCCCTAATGCACTGCTGTACCATTAACTCTTACTATGGAATTGGCTTAGAAAACATTAATGAGGAAGCTCAAAGGTTAGGCAGCTTTCAGAAAAGATAAAAATAAGATTATAAGAACTTATGGAATAGACATATGAGGCTGTAGTAAGAAAAAGGTTCAAGTAGATTCCAGAGCTTTGCAAGTTTTATCATGTTTGTTTATTATGGTAACCATAGGTGTCAGCATCTGAGAGATAGAGATAGAGAGATAGAGGGACACTAATGTTTTTTAGAAAGGCTATTTCTCTTACTATGTGTTATGTGCATTCTGATACTCTCAATCCTGTGTTTAAAATGCTAGTCTCAACCCACTAACTTGATTTCTCAAATTACGACTAGGTCTCCTTGTCAGTGAGAAGACAGTAGGAATGAGGGCTAGGCTCTCTCCAGTTGTTGGGCCAAGAAATGTCCAGGGTTTCTTAGAGGACTGAAGAAGAAAGGTGGCTGTGGCCATATTAGCTTGCTTGCTTATTTATTTATTTATTTTTAAATTTCATTTTATTGTTTAAAGTATTACAAATAGTAGTACATATGTCTCCTTTTTTTCCCCATTGACCTTCCCCTGACCTCCCCTACCCCCAGGCACATGCCCTGACCCCACCCCCCCAGTGTCTTGTGTGCATTGGTTATGCTTATATGCATGTATACAAGTCCTTCGGGTGACCTCTTACCAACACTCCCCAGCCTTCCTGCTATAATATGACAGTCTGATGCTTCTCTGTCTCTGTATCTATCTTTTTGTTCATCAGGTTATAATGTTCTTTATTATCCATAAATAAGTGAGATCATGTGGTATTTTTCTTTCATTGCCTGGCTTATTTCACTTAGCATAACGCTCTCGAGTTCCATCCATGCTGCTGCAAATGGTAAGAATTCCTTCTTTTTTATAGCAGCGTAGTATTCCATTGTGTAGATGTACCATAGTTTTCTAATCCACTCTTCTGCTGATGGGCATTTAGGCTGTTTCCAAATCTTGGCTATTATAAATTGTGCTGCTATGAATATAGGGATCCATATATCCTTTCTGATTGTTGTTTCTGTTTTCTTGGGATATATTCCTAGAAGTGGGATTACTGTGTCAAATGGCAGTTCCATTTTTAAATTTTTGAGGAAACGCCATACTGTTCTCCACAGTGGCTGCACCAGTCTGCATTCCCACCAGCAGTGAAGGAGGTTTCCTTTTTCTCCAAATCCTCTCCAGCACTTGTCATTTGTTGATTTGTTGATGATAGCCATTCTGACAGGTGTGAGGTGGTATCTCATTATTGTTTTGATTTGCATCTCTCGGATGATTAGTGACTTTGAGCATGTTTTCATGTGTCTCTTGGCCTTCTGAATGATGTCTTCTTTCGAAAAGTGTCTATTTAGGTCCTTTGCCCATTTTTTGATTGCATTGTTTATCTTCCTTTTGTTAAGTTGCACGAGTTCCCTGTAAATGTTGGAGATTAAACCCTTATCAGAGATAACATTGGCAAAGGGTTTAATCTCCAACATATTAGCATCTTTGGTGCAGCAGCTGAAGAGAACCTGAAGTGGAAATGAGGTGCACATTTTTTTTATATAAGTACGGGATTATAATAAGATTGACAGTCTGTCAGGTTTTAGTTTGTTGCTTTGATTTCACCTATTTGAAACATTTCAAAATTTAAAAAACATTACTATAAGGAAGTCAAATTCCAATTTGCTTGCAGTATTTATAGAAAACTATTTTTTAGATTTTTCGAGAATGAGAGATGAAGAAAGAAGTAGAATGAATGAAATAGAATGCACAGAGTCACAGAGTAAGCAAGGCAGAGAGAGCATGAAAGAGATGGAGGGATTGATTAAAAATCCCGTGTGTGGTAACCTTCCCATTTTAATTCTCTGGGATTTACAGAAGAGAAATAAAAGCCAACAGATCCAATAAGTAATGATTGATGTAGAATAAATTAACTGCTTATCAAGTAGGATCTATTCAAACTCATCAAAAATTAATCTGATGCCCCTTCTACAAAAACCCAGATACTAAAGATGAAGTCATACAATGACCCGCACACACTTTACGTCTATTTGGTACTTGTAGTGTTCAGAAAATAATTTTTACACTCACTGGTTCCCTTAGAGCTTAACATGATGATGATATAGGAAAGAATAATTTAGAACTGCTCTTAGTTGTTCAAATATTATTAAAAGTTTAGCCTCATAAAGTCAAAGAAATTCAGAAGCTTTGGGAATAAAAAAAGAAACTAACTCCCTCCCAGGATTAACAACTGTTAACAGTTTGTTGTATATCCTTCCAGAACCTCTTTTTGAAGTATTTATGTGCACACAACTATATATAAGTAACATATGATATGTGTAGCATGTAATTTCTTTTCACTTCTGCAATATGTCCTGGACCTTTTTGTGTCTTCATATATGTCTCTAACCCATTCTAAAGTATGAATGCATCATAATTTATCCCATCTCCAACTGTTTTGTGATTGTAAATAAAAAGCCTATATGCATGAGATTGCACAAAATGCATAAATATTTCCATATGGTAAATTGATTCTAAAAAGCTGAATTGCTTACAATGTATTGTATTTAAAATTTTAAAGATGTTTCTAATAATATATTAGGTGTCCAGTTCCCCAGACCAATACCAATCTTTAAAAAATATTTACTAATGCTGAATAAAGGTGGTTCATGCTAATTTTTTTATTAAGCATATGTCATATGCTTATTGGGCATTTACATTTGTTCTTCTATGAATACTGTTTGCCTATCCTTTGTGCATGTTTTACTTTGAGTTTGTCTGATGATTTATAGGAACACTTTGAATGTTTATTTATATATTTATGGCATATACTTACATATTTATCCAGTATCTAATATGTATGTTACAGATATTATCTGTCAGTCTATAACATGTCAAATGTGTAATCTTTTTCTTTATGACTTCTGATGTTTTTTGATGTTAGAAATTTTTAAAAAAACGTTACAGATGAACTCATAGAGACTTCGATGGGTTTAAATGACTTGTCCATAGTCACATAGGCATACACTGGTAATTCAGAGGGTCTGACTTTAGTTGGTATGTTCTTCTGGCCAGAGCTCAAATAAACTGTAGTAACAATAAAGACATATGATATTTTTGGCAGACTTTATCTTAGTGTTCTTGAATACATTACACATATATAAACACACACCCCCCCACACACACATATCCATACACTCTTTTAAAATTTTCCTTTTACGCTCATACATAAAAGACTACTTTGCACAGAACATTTTAGCTTCAGATGAAGTGAAATTGAGCCTAAAATCAACTTTAATTAAAATCAGCTCAGAAAACCTGATACTGGATTGCCAGGCCGAGGAGGAGATTTGTTGAGTTTGAACTAGGCAGACCTGCGGTCCCAGCGGAGGAGAATCTTAAAAACCCCGCTTCACCTCAGTGTCATTCTGAAGAGCCTCCTTAGTTAATAATACATATGTAAGGGGTGTTAGTATAGTTAGTTAGATTTATTCACCAGGAAATGATACGTAGCAGGGTATGAATCTCAGGACAAGCAATCCTATTATTTCCATCGAATGAAAACTATTCCTTATCCATCTATTCTCTCCTCAATAATCACACAGTGCTAAACCACCATCTACATTTCATTATCTGGCTACTAACACTTGGGTGATTTGAATCTATAAATAGTATATTATAATAAAGCTTCATTTAGCAAATGCAACTTTTTATGAAAACATAATCTACTGAATTTACAATTCACCAGGTATGACCCTTTTTAGCAGATGTTAAATGCTTTATATTATTTCTCTTGCAAATAAATGAAACATTGATGGTATATGTGAAGCATCAAACAAACATTCCCTCATGATAATTCCACAACTTAAAATAAAAAACAACAACAGCCAGATAGCTTTCTAAAGATCTGTCTATCGTGAAATTAACATGAAAACAAAACAACCACATCTGATTTTTTGTTAATAAAAATGAATGGAATTGAGGAATCTTTTCCCATTTATCTAACAATTATTCACAAGAGTTCCAACTTTCAACAACTGCCAACTTTGTCTATTAATATTACTACCAAACATTTGAGATCGGTGACCAAAGATTAATCATTATTAGCAGTATAAATCTCATCACAAATATCATCTCAATCAAATTTTGATTGAACAACAATACTTAAGACTGTAGCAATAATAGATTTCATAATATTTACTTTTTCTCATAAACCTTCAATGAAAATGTGTAGGAGCCATCAAGGTATGTATTGTACATTTCTCACTATTGGTACTATTACTATTAGTATAGAACAAATATTACTTATTTAACTCTAGTTGACATAGTCTATGTAATCATACACTTTGATCCTCCTGTGCAGAACCCTTCCTTTCAGATGTTTCAGGCATAAAACTAAAATTTCCAACAATCCTGTGTGTTCAGTAGGTGGAAAGTAGTATCATTCCTGATTCCAGGTGAAGATGCAAACAGAAGTGCATCAGTGGTTTCAACAAAGGCCCAGGATCTGAGGGACTGGGGATCGCTCCCATTACCACCAGGTTTGTGATGAGAAATATATGTTAAATTTTTACAAATGTTTATCCATTCATTAATTCAGTATTTATTGAGTGTCTACCAGGTTCAAAGCTAGGTTCCAGAAATGCAAAGATAAATTAGTTAAAATATACGGCCTCATGAAGGTTCCAAATCTATAAGAAGAAAGAGAGAAATATAATGGTTACAAACAACAGAGTCCTACTCAGCAGAGGAATGGACGAGGGCTCTGTGCAAAGAGCAAGAAGGAGGTGCTTCCAGGGCAGAGGCTGTGACACATTCATTGCTATAACACTGCCGCCCAGATCAGAGCTGGAGCCTCGTGGGTCCTCCATGAGCATGTGTTGGGAAGATAGTTGGATCGAGAAAGAAAGCAACAATCGAAAGACATGACTGGGTGTGTCAGACAAATAGGCTAAAGAGCTGGGCTAAGACACAAAGAGCACTTGTGCTGGTAGAAGGTGAGGAGGAAATCACAGGAGATGAGGTTGAAGAGGTAAAAATGACACAGTAAGGAATTCCGACTTTATGATGTAAGCAATGGAGACGATGCTTGCATAGTGTTCTTCTATGAATACAATGTTCTCAGTAAATGCTTGTTGAATAAACTGACTGAATGGTTTTCTTATAATAGATAAAGAAATTAATGCTGAAATATGGAGAAGTTGATGTGTACTTCATAGTCGTACTCACTATAGCAAATATTGTACAGTATTAAAACCAGCATATAATTTGCTCATTCATCAACACAGCAAGCAGTTATACTATGCTTAGTTTTTAAGGCATCATAGGGGCATAAAGGAATAATCGCAATGTTAATAACAATGTTAGCGGCAATGGTATGTACATCAGGAAGGATGCATTGCATGTGCTTAACCCTCTGTTTTCTAAGCTCATTCATAGCTACCATCTTCTTTGGCACTTCCTGGATTTGGAGGTCATAGTGTTATTGGGGACATACTACATATGTATTAATAATACCCACAAAATTAAAGCATAACACTATGCTCTATCAAAATTAGTGACATAGACTAAGGAGAAATATATGGTAAAGCTGCACAGGCATGGTGTAACAATATTATGGAAGTCATTTCCCCCAATTTCCATGGCCCTGTCACGCTGAAATTCTTGAAAATATCTGAGGGGAGGAATCCAAGGAATCTCTCCTACCTTTATGTCCTCATAGAAGTAACAAAGTCGAGGGCCTTTGACACTGAATATATTATTTTGTATGATAACTGTATCTAATCATTAATTTTTCTTCCAGCCCTTTGTAGGGTCCTTAAGGTCTAATTTGTTACATCTGGTACCCACAGTGCTTTCCGCACACAGAAGCAGTTTCCACAACAGTGTGTGTCTCATAAAGCCAATTTAGTGAGTTGTGGGACAGGATGGGATGGGATGGGATAGAGTAAGGAGAGAAGAGAGGAGGGGAGGGAGGAAAGAGGAGAGGAGAGGGACAAGGAAAGGACAGGCATGGCAAAGCAAAGCTAGGCTAGAAAAGAATAGAAAATTTCAGAATGCATGACGTATGGTGAGGGTATTATATAATAAATTTCAAATACATGTATATGTGTGTAAATACTCATAATTTCAAATTCTTTTATTACTGTAGGTTGAGAAACACTACATTAGGAGAATAACTGGGAGCTCCATTCACACTGAGTCAATGTCCAGCCTTGGCATTCCTGGTCTGTGAACTTGAACAAACCTCGTGAAAGCCTCAATTTCCTGATGTGAAATAAGGATGATGTTCTTGACACTATGGACATACTATAAATTGTAAAACTTAAACAAACAATATATGGTGTGCCTATAAGAGTTCCTAACACCCGAGAAGCATTAATAAATTATCAATATTATTTTATATTACAATCTCTTAGGAAAAGTTACTTGGATGTAACTGAAAAGACTTGTTTTAATAGTCATTAGATACTAAAAAAAGAAAACAAAAAACCTGAAAGAAGAATCCAATCTACTGAGAAGAGTTTATATTTGATGCCAGTTTTCAGACTCAATTGGAAATGTATCTAAATAGCACAGGAATTCCATGATTCAGTTAAGAAAATGTGAATTTCTGCCACTCTAAGTTTAAGCTTTATGCTTCGCATTCATTCTTGATTTACTTGCAACAACATAGGAGAGTTACATGAGAAACATGTAATCTTTATTCCTCTTTGTTTTTATTGCAAACATTGCAGTGTGTAGACAACCTTTTAAAAGACATACAGAGACAGTCACACACTAATCAATCTTCCAGGAGCCATCTGCAACTGAGAACATGAAAAGGAGCACAGCAAAAAGTAACTTTTTCTACAAAAATGGAAGAATAGGCAGCACATCTGCGGCTAAAGAGAAACAAAATATCACATTCTTGAGACGGTGCGCTTGGCTAAAGTAAGAAAATGGTTGTGAGAGGCATAAGATAAGGAAAAGATAAAAAGGAGAAAGTAGACAAATCAATTATTATTAATTTTTTCATCAACAAATACAAAGTATTTACTGAACCCCTACTTCATGGCAGGCATTACTCTAGGCCCGTGGTCGGCAAACTGTGGCTCGTGAGCCACATGCAGCTCTTTGGCCCCTTGAGTGTGGCTCTTTCTAAGCCTTAGGAGTACCCTAATTAAGTTAATAACAATGTACCTACCTATATAGTTTAAGTTTAAAAAATTTGGCTCTCAAAAGAAATTTCAATCGTTGTACTGTTGATATTTGGCTCTGTTGACTAATGAGTTGCCGACCACTGCTCTAGGCACTGAGGATACAGTTGTTCCAAACATCTCTGCCTCTATGAAGCTTATGTTCTAATTAGAGGCTCAGTGCATGAAATTCGTGCACTGGGGTGGAGGGGGTGCCCCTCAGCCTGGCCTACGCCCTCTCACAGTTTGGGATCCCTCAAGGGATGTCCACTTGTTGGCTTAGGCCTGCTCCCTCTGGGAAGCAGGCCTAAGCCAACAGGCGGGCATCCCTCTCACAGTCCAGGACCCCTTGCTCCTTACTGTCCGCCTGCTCACTACTCTGCTCACTACTTACTGCTCAGCTCTCTGCTCCTTAGCACTGCCGCAGAGGTGCAATAGTCTCCCACCACCGCCGCTGCACTCACCAGCTGTGAGCCCGGGTTCTGGCTGAGCAACACTCCCCCTGTGGGAGCGCACTGACCACCAGGGGGCAGCTCCTGCGTTGAGTGTCTGACCCCTGGTGGTCATTCTGGTCATTCTGCCGTAACAGTTGCTTAGGCTTTTATTATATAGATAAGGGTATAAAGAACTAAATAAAAATATTCCTTGCTGGTTGGTGGTAAGTGCTGTAGAAAAAGCAGGGTAAGGGGAGAGGGAGTGTGGGGAGTGTAGAATTGCTATGTTATGCTGGGTTGTCAGGAAAAGCCTCCTGAGAAGGTGACAATTGAGCATCAGCCTGAAGACAGGTTTAGAGAGCAATGTAGACACCTGGGAGATATTTCTGTCTCTAACCAGAAAGAGCCACAAAGACAAAAGCAACAAATTAGGGGTGTGCTTGGCATGTTGAGGGTACAGCAAGGAGGCCAATGTGGAAGGAAGGGTGGCAGGAGATGAGTTAGAAAGGGGAAACTCTTATAGGCTCTGGGAAACACTTCTGCTTTTACTCTGAGAGAGATGGGAAGCTACTAGAGGGTTCTGAGCAAAGGTGAGGCATGGTCTGACTGACTTCTGAAAGCTCACTCAGTCTTCTGGGTCTAGAATTCACTAGGGCTGTCTGGGGGTGCAGGGGCAGGAACTTAGAGCAGAAGCAAGGAGATCAATGAAAAGACTATTGCAGTAATCCCAGAGCCATGGTAGAGGCCAGGATCAGCAGGAATATAGCGGAGGTGGAGCTTTAGGATTCGTGGTTGGGTATGGAATGGGAGAGAAGAGTCAAAAGGACTGCCTGAGTTAAGATAGAAGTTAGAAAAGTGGAATTCCAGAATGAATGAATGAATAAATGAATGAATGAATGAGGAATAAAGGAAGAGAGGCAGGAGGGAGATTGACCATGCAAATATTTATATTTAGAGAACTCAGAATAAATCTTACCAAATACTGGCAGTTGTGGATGGGTATGTAGGCAAGGTGCTGCCATGAAAAGATGGGGCTCTAGGCATGAAAAAGCACCCACACTCACTTAAGCTCTTAACTTATCACAACAGGAACTTGGGAATAGAACAGAAGTAGTCAGTTATTAGAGGCACAAAGTATATTAGGATGGTGTCGTGTCTGCAACAATTGGTTGTTACTCTCTAGCCAGTTCATACCAGCCAGGCACTGAAGGTAATTGTACTAAGGATCAAAGAGTTGAGCTCCTACAGCGAAGCAAGTGCATACGTTGCCAATATTTCATCATTCAGAGTTATTTTCCTTCTTCTCCTAATATGAAAGCTATAAAAGGAGAAAAAAAACCCACACAGCCCCTGAAAGTGCTATTGTTAAGACCAAAAACTAATTAGTCATTGCTTCCCAAAGTGTTATGTGAAATGTCTCCAGAAATAATGGTCTGCTTTCTCAGATTTTATAGGTTTGCTGAGTCTAGTGTTCTCTGGAATTTCCTGTTTCCCTTGCTAGGGAAGATTGAGTAAACTTTACAAGTCATCTTGAATAACACAAACCTTTCCATAAAGGCAATCATTTGTGGATTCATAAAGTATACAACTAGACTTGAAATAAGGATGAGAGTGGTAAATAAAAGCAGTTCCAAGATTGTGTATATAAGTGTGACTAAACTTTTTGGTTATTAAATGCCCAAGGTCGTCATTTTATCCTCTTTGAAGATGCTGAATGAAAAATTCACATTTCCTTTCAGGGTGTTCAGATGTCAAATAAATTATGGTCTAAATATGGTAACCGAATTCCCCTCCTGTTTGTAAATAATTTGTGCCCATTCAATTGTAAATTATATAGAGATCCCTGGATAGAAGGTGCTGCTTGATATGAAGTGCCATTGTCATTGTACTTTAGTAAAATATTCAGATTGCATGCTTCCCACTAAGATTAAAAAAATCGATTAGCATTTGTGGAAATGCTGTCGCTGATATGGAAGCTCACTTCGCAAATTGGCACTTAGAGGGAGAGAAAGACAAATGGCTTTTGCTGAGCAGCTGCCTTCAGAGGTTCCCATGAACAAAAGATGATAAATATAAACCACTGACATTTCTCTTCTAAAGCTCTTGATGTGTGCCAATCAATTCCCTGGAATTACTCGACCTGATTTAGTCACATGTGGCTCATATTTATGCCTGACATTCAGAAGAAATATTGTACATGGGTTAATCCCAAACATCAAATGCAAATAATGAGTCTGTGTGACTGCAATTGTGTATCTACGTATCGCTGTTCTGATATATGGGTCTATTCCCCACTGAGCAGCCAGGGACTACTCAGTCATGTCCAAAGTGGAAGTGTCTCTCTTCTGTTGTCTCTTCCCAAAGTTGAAAATATAGGCTGGCCTGGTAGAAGGCAAGTGGACATGAATTCATTACAAGGGGGCATAACTACTATAGTAGGAAACAGACCCGTCATAAGACATCTACACAAACACACACACACACACACACACACACACACACACACACACGCATGCACGCACACACAATTGATTTCAGAGAGAAAGGGAGAGGGAAAGAGATAGAAACATCAGTGATGAGAGAGAATCATTGATTGGCAGCCTCCTGCAAGTCCCACACTGGGGATCAAGCCCACAACCTAGGTATGTGCCCTGATGGGGAATCGAACCACGACCTTCTGGTCCATAGGTTGATGCTCAACCACCCAGCCATGTCGCCTGGGCTCCACCTATATGCATTGATCTCGAGGACAGTGTTAAAAAGATTTGCAGTTTATTTTAGAAAGAGCCTGAACCTCGGATGGAGCTCAATATTTTCTAGAAATGTAATGTATAATGAGCATTGAAATGTTAAATCTCCAGAATCACAACCCACATGGCACTTTCTGCTTCCTGCCAAAGCACGGCTAACTTGGTAGTAACGCAAAAGGAAGAGGCTCCCTGGAGCCAGGTGTAAGAGTTCATCGAATGTTAAGATATGCCGGGGAGGCCAGCCACTGTGCTATTTTGAAAAGGCAAAATTCAGCGGCGTTGACAAGCCCCACCACAGGAAAGCCAGGAAGCGGTGCTCTGCCTGGCACGTGTCACCTGCCCACTCAGCTGTGAATGAGAACGTGTGTCACACCACCTTCAGCTCCGCATTTTTCTCTTTATGGTGAGACAAGTACTTGCTGAATAATCTTAGCTCTTACCCAACTTTTCAAAATAGAGTCCTTGTGCTGCATCTCAGATGCAAACCGTCGTGTTACAACTGTTTCTGTATTCACTAGCACAAAACTTTCTGCAGTAATACTTCTGTTAATATTAATTTCGCATTTTTCTGAAAATTTTTAATCTACCTGGACACAATCCAACAAGCTGTCTAGAAATTCCTGTCCAATTAATTTTCATAACGCAAAGGTTCAACTTCCTGAAGACTCTCCTGTGACAAGAAAAGAATGTGTCTGAGACACCTACAAGTTGAAATTCATAATAAAGTATTTTCAGAAGTCTTTCCCAGGTAACCTACAGATATCTTTGTCATGTGACATGAGTCCCATGTAATTTGAATACACAATAAAATATTTCCAATTAAATAATCATAAAATGTTATCATTGCTATTGCTTTAACTATTAAAGGATAATGGTGGGTAATATCCCTTTAAATATTTGTTGATCTTGTTGCAAAAGTCATATAATAATTTAATATCTATAAAGGAAAATTTTAAAAAATGCTAAATGCCTTCCCTTTGTGGGGAATGTTGTCATTATAAAGGAATAAGAAAAAGAACTCTAACAAATAAAACCTCCATATAAACAAAATCTCAGTAAGCATAAAATACTAAGCCTCTAGAATTTATAACAAATGTTACATTTTTCTACTTATTTAGTCCTCCAAACCTGTAAAGGAAGAATACTATTATTTTTTTCTATTATAAGATGTGACTAAATAATCAAATCCAAATCTCAGAAAGGCCTTATTTCTCCCAAAATGTTCAAAAACAATTTTTATACAGGAAATTTAATTACTTCATTGAAGGAAAGTAGGGAAAAGAAAGCTTATTTCCCAGCATACTGTCCAGTGAATGTATTATGCGATTTATATAATTATTATTTAACTTTATGCCAACCTGATATAGTATATATAATTATTCTCATAATACAAAGAAGAAAATGAGACCCACATAACTTAAAAACTTGCCCACTGTACATAGTCAATAAGAGGCAGGATTGTATTTGAACCCAAATTCATCTGCCTCCAGATTCTTTTCACTATACCACAGTGAATGGCATATTTTAATAAAATAACTCAGTTGATTGCCAAGTGAATAACAGGGAACATTTGGAAATGATCTGACTTGGGTGAGAAGTACAGCTCTTTATTGTTAGATTGAAGATCAATAATGTGAAATGCCAAACTTCAAATCAAGGAATTACAAGGTCATCCTACAAGATTAAGAATGAAAACAAGATTAGAGCATGGGATTTATAGGGAATATGTATCAAAAGACCTTCATAATTAAGATATGGAGCTTTCTTATTCTATTCAAGGATGTTTTTATTCCATGGTCGTGCTAGATAGTCTCCAAATGTAAGGGCCAACATTCCTTCCCTCCTTGTAAGTGTTTACAATTCCTCCCAGCAAGACATGGAGTCATGTCCCCTCTCCTTAAATCTGGGTTGGCCTTATGACTTGCTTTGAGCCATATGATGTGGTGTAAGTGGTACTATGACGGTTCTGAGCCAAACCTTTAAACACAATTAGCCTTTATGACACCCAGACCTTCTGCTTTCACTCTCTTGAGATCCAGCCTCCACGTAAGAAGTTTGGGGCTATAAATGACAGGAGGCCATGTGGAGAAAGGCCTGGAGAATGAGAGGTCACCTTGGACTTGCCATCCACAGCCCCAGCTGAGTGCCATGAGAGCAGAGAAGGCCATCCTGCCAAGTACTGTCCAAAATGCAGAACCAAGAGCAAATAATTGGTTGTAATTTAAGTTAGTACATTTTGGGGGTTATTTGTTGCAGAGAATTAAAATAGTGGTTATTTAGTCAAAGAACGTATGTACATAACCCATCGACACAGACAACAGTGAGATGATGGTCAGAGGGAAGGGGGAGACAAAGTGGGGGAGTTAAAGGAGGATGGAATGGGGACATTGGTAATAGTGTCAACAACAAAAAATAAATAAAATAATATAAAATAATGATTAATTACTGGTAAATCTATTGTTTCAAGCAACTGCTTTAATAATTTTGTACTGTTTTATGAATAAAGCCATCTCCTGATGCAACATCTAGTACCTAGAAACTAAACTTTCTCAGCACTGTCAGAGAAGAAGTAAATTAGGATCACTGATTTTATATATATAATTTCTCTGGTATAAATGAAGCACAACAAATACACACCCAACATGGGAAAAAAATAAGAATTAGTTGTTGAAATTTTCACTCCACAAAAGCTGTTAAGTTTTAAACACCGATAAAAATAATCAATGCAATTTTGAAATAAAAACAAAAGATACCTATTCTGAGTAAACGTGTAGTGTTCCAGGTAATTGGATTGTAAAAAACAAAAACAAGTATTAATAAAATCCGCTGGTTTAAACCTGTTAGAGTTTTAGTGAAGTTTATCTCAATTACCCAATAGCAGTTGGCTGTAAAGTGACTTTTGATAGAAAACTGATGTATTTGTAGCTATTAGCCCAGTCGAAACCTTTCCACATCACACTTTGGGGGCATCCACAGAACCATTAGATTGGAAGTTTTAAGACCTAGTCCCTCGCTCCTCAAACTTAGGCCTGTCTAGAGACAGTGAAAATATTAACATAAACTCCAGATAGGAAATGAGGGTAGAGAGGGGAAAAAATAACCTTCAACCCAATCCATTCTGAGGTTCGTGGCAGCTTTTTGTTTTTTCTTTAAAAGCTAATGACAGGTTGGGCTGCGGCCTGCTGCTACTTCTCACTGCGTCCAAGTGCAAACCCCAGGGTGATGCCTTCCTTTCCCATGACCTCTTGCCAGACTTCTGCTTGCTTTCCCCACAGGCTTGGCTTCCCCCGCTTTGAAGATTCTGTTTTTATAAAACCAGTGCCTCATTCTTGCCTCTTAAGAGTGCTCTTTGGAGACCACCATTAGCAGTCCATTGACAGAAACTGGGTAGAGCAGACTCGATTCACATTTTCCTCCTGTGCATTAGTATTTGTTTATCATCTATTTCTAATTTGCATATGCACTGTCTAACCAGGCCATCTTGCCTGCCAATGTAAATCTCCAGTTGTTACTGTTGACTGTTAGTGGCCCGTTGTGCCTCCTTTCTATCCTTTCTCCCCAACCATCCCTGCTCCGTATTTGAGGAGAATGGGAAGAGTTTCCAGATTCCTTTCTCACCATTTTATTGTCCGCTGGAAGACTAACACTAGGAAAGAAAAAAAAAAAAACCTTTAGTGTACTTGGAGGGAGAATAAACTAGAACGAAAGCAGGCGCTTCCAGATGTGAGAATGTCCTCTTTCTATCATCTGGGAAAATAAGTGGAGGAAAAGTTGAATAAGAAGATCGACGTTTAGACACAGTGAGAAAAGGAAAGACTGTGCAGTGGCTCCTAAAAATAGATCCCAATAGAGAATGACATGATGCCAGTCACAGAAAACAGGGTCAAGGCATTAAAGACAGACCCAGGCCAAGAGCCACCACCACAGTGGTCCCTTCTGGGGCTGGTCCAGGGCTCAGCCTCCACAAACAATAGCAACCAGACTCTCAAGATTTAGTGCTGTCCTTACAAGAGACTGTTTTCACCCAGGGCCTCATTAATCTTGTGCATTCACCCTGAATCTGATCACGTGGTGAGCAAAGGGTGAAAGTCTGTTCTTGGGGAGTTAACTGCTTACGTGTGAGGTAACCTCATTCATCCATGGCACTGAGCTACCAAGAGGGCAGTGAAAGAAATAATTTAGGAAATTATGCCCGGGAAGTTTCACGTTTTGAAGGTGTGAATCTGTCTCCCAGCTTCAGAGTTACCCTATTTGGGAAAATGTTCCCTGTATCTTTCCAGACATAAAAAGAATTGTGTTGATTTTTTCTTCCTTTTTTTCCCCCTTTCTTTCTTTCATTGAGTTTTTTTTCTTTCTTTGTGTTTTTAAGAGACCTTATATTTGCCAATTTTAATGGGAGTTTTGAGATAAAAGATTTTGGGGGAAATTGGTTTGAAAATTACTTGTTTCTTAAGTAACTACTTTTAAACTCAACTGTTTTGTACAATTATTCCAAATGTGAAATAATTTCCTGAAAGCACTGTCGAATCCACTAGCTGAAACAATATTTCTCTGGTCTCCTAAGAAAATAGTTTTCATTAAGAATGAACTAATTGGAAGGGTTAAGGTGTGATGGGACAGAGTGCAGAAGGAACATGTTGAACAGTAAGAGTGGAAGCAAATCAGAGTAATAAGTCAAGGAGACATGACATGTGTCTAGCCATGTCCATATTAGAGCTATATCTTTGCACTTGCTATTACTCTGCCTGAAATACTCCTCCAACAGGTCTTTGCATAGAAGCCTGTTCTCATTCAAGTATCAGCCTAATTGCCACCTCTTGGCGGGGCCATCCTTTACAGCCTGACCTAAAGTTGGCTTCCAGGCACATTGATTACACATACTTACTTTGCTTGTGTTTTTTAATCCTCACCCGAGAATATAGTTTTTAAATTTATTTGAGAGAGAGGAACACTGATGTAAGAGAGAAACATCAATCGGCTGTCTCCCACATGTGCCCCAACCAGAGATGTAACCCACAACCTAGGTATGTGCCCTGACTGGGAATCGAACCCGCAATCTTTTGGTGTAAGGAACGATGCTCTACCTAATTGAGCCAATTGACCAGGGCTACTTCACTTTGTTCTAATTTCTCCTGTGCAATATTACTACCTGATAGCTCCTTGCTCATGTTATTCACCTCCACTCTGCTTCCCAATTAAAACGTAAGGTCTATAAGAGCAGGGATCGTTTTCCCACCACTGAGTTCCCATGAACCACAACAATCTCTGGCAGATTAGATATTTTATAAAAACTTGAAGTCAATGAATAAACAAATACATGAAAGAATGCTTTCACAGGACTTTGCTTCTCCTGCAGCACAAAGTTTATGAGTTATTAGTATGAAAATCCTACGGAGAGAAGAAACTAAAGTATCAGTAGTACAAGCTGTAGATGAAACCATAAAAAAGCAGGCGTGCTGTGTGTTGTAGGTTGCTATGCCAGTACCTAAACTGCAGATCCGGTGTGATTAACCAGGTCCTTACGATTACAGATGACGTGAGGTTAGCTCCAGGAATCACAAAAAGGAACAGGAGAGAGAGCCAGTGATTTCTTCAAACAAGAGAACTACGGGAAGTACACCTATTCCTGTGCCTGGATTCAGACGTCATGTCAACAGTCTAGAAAGATAAATAAATCATCCCGGGTAATCAGAGAGTGTGTTTGTCCCAAGTGCGGGAAAACTGCATTTAGGAAGAGAATGTTTGTTCCTGCCTGGCCTTCCATTCAGCTCTGGCAATTTATCTATTCCGTGGTCCCTGGGATTTGTTTATCTCATAGCGTTTCTTTAGAGCTTTTTGTTTTTGCGAGATGGGGGCTGCTCTGGGTGCCTGTGCCCCAGGCTGGAATCTGCAGGTGCAGGCCCCCTGGACTCTCGGGCATCCCTCCCTGGACAGCCCGCCCTTCCCCACG
Organism: Myotis lucifugus; assembly: GCF_000147115.1. Taxonomy (NCBI): domain Eukaryota; kingdom Metazoa; phylum Chordata; class Mammalia; order Chiroptera; family Vespertilionidae; genus Myotis; species Myotis lucifugus. The sequence goes on along the minus strand of NW_005871063.1, from coordinate 12,706,393 downwards.
TGCAGGAAACGGGCCACAGGAACTTTTCGCAGTCATGGCGAAGGCTTGTAATTTTTAATGAACCTGCCCAGTGACATATCCATGCAGCTATTTCCCAGAGAAACCAGACACTTTTATAAAAATGGAAATATTTTTAGGAGATCTTAGCAAAAGAAAAGATGTGTTAAAAGAAAAGAGGTGGTGTTTCTTCTGGAATGTCTGTTCCCTTTGGTTTCCAACCCTCTTCAAAGGTCTGAGAGGCTTATTTCAAAAACAGAGTGTGATTTATCATTAGCAACATTCTCCTCTTTAAATAGAAAGCACGGTATAATAAAAGGAGCAATAAACAGCGCACAGAATGGAGTCTAGCTCCTCTTTGGAGATTCTGAGTCGTGTCTAGAGAGGAACATATTGCCACGATTTGGGAAAACTGAAGGTCATCTCACTTGGAGGCAGCGGAGCACGGTCTTTGATGGGCACAGACCTGAAATCTCCTCTATAGCTTCACCTTTGCTGCGACATCTTGACCAGTTACTTAAATTCTTTAAGACTCACTTTCTTGCCCTAGCCGGTTTAGCTCTGTGGATAGAGCATCGGCCTGCGGACCAAAGGGTCCTGGATTCGATTCTGGTCAAGGGCACATACCTCGGTTGCTCATACAGGAGGCAACCAATCAATGTGCTCACATGGATGTTTCTCTCCGTCTTTCCCTCTCTCTTCTACTCTAAAAAAAATCAATGGAAAAATATCTTCGGGTGAGGATTAAAAAAACAAAACAAAACAAAAAAACCCAAGATTTAATTTCTTCATTTGTAAAATAAGAATAATGATATCCACCTCACAAAGTTATCGTAAGTTTTGAATGATACAATGTATTTCTTAGTACATCAATGATTGACACTTGTATTTATAATTATTATCATCATTAAAATATCATTACCAATATTCATATCATCATTGAAAGGTGTTTTCCTTACTGGCTGTGATGATTAATTTTATGTGTCACTTGCCTGGGTTAAGGGATGTCCAGATAGCTGGTAACACATTATTTCTGGGTGTGTCTATGAGAATATTTCTGGAAGAGATTAGCATTTCAATCAGTGGACTAAATAAAGGGCATGTTCTTACCAATACTAGAGGGAGCCATCCTACCCTTTGAGAGCCTGAATAGAACAACACTGCAGAGGAAAGGTAAATCTGCTCTTTTTAGCTTCTGCGTGGGCATGCATCTTCTCCTGCCCTCAGATACCCTGGTTCTCAGCCTTCAGATTCATTCAGACCAGAACTTTCACTCTCGGCCCCGTCGGCCCCACCCCACCTCATTCTCAGGACTTCGGACTCACACTGAACTATACCACCAGCTTTCCTGGTCCTCTAGCTTGCAGATGTCAGGTCATGGAACTTTTCACCCACCACAATCGTATAAGCCAATTCTTATAATAAATTGATACTATTCTGTTCTCTCTCTCCTTCTGTGCAAATAGCTCTATCTATCTATCTATCTATCTATCTATCTACTATTGGTTCTATTTGTGTGTTGTTGTTTTTCTAAAAAACCCTAATACACTGGCCATAGGTTCATGACAAAGAGGAAAGAAACCAAGTGATTTCCTGTTTGTCACACAGAAAGGAGAAAGAATGTTGGGAAACAATCAAAACCAATCATCAGTCTCCAAAGTACCACTTATAAGTACTGGGAAAGAATTGAGTTGTTTAGCTACTATTGAGTAAAGAAAGGAAGTTTAAATACAACCCAAGTTGGCTATTCAGACATACTGCATTCTCTAAAGATGCTATGTATTGTACGAGGAAGAGCACAATATCCTCAAATAAATGGATGCTCAAAAAGAGAAAATTTACTTGTTTTCCTGAAGAAAGCGTTATGGTAATCAATATTTATTTTTTAAAAATAGAAAGAGCTAAAGTACTGGAGCAAACATAGTGCAAGAGTATTGGAGTACCCAGAGCAATAAATAAAAAATTTTATGGGGAATCAACATAGGATGGACCACTTGTACTTTTGCCATGTAATGACTTAAGAAAACAAAGACCTTGCCATCCATCTGTTATCTACTAAAGTCAATAAAGCATGGAATTTTATCACTAAAAATGTAAAAAGAATGTAATATAAAAAGTCTTTAAAGAGTAGTAAATTTAGTTTTATGAAAACTCCCTATATATTTTTTATTCTTCTATGGTCTGGTGAAAATATCCTTAAAAATAAATACTTATCCATTGATATGACTTTAGGAACCACCTACATAATATTTTAGACAGCCCACAAGCAGCTTATTTCATTAATTTACTGAATAAATTTTTGGATGTTTGTGTGACTATAGTTATTTCAGTTTGTATAGTTTTATAATTTTTTAATGAGTAAGTCTATATTTTGTGAAAGAAAAAAAATAATATAAAGGTACAACCAATAGCCAAAATAGTAAGATTTATTCTCTTGAGTTTTACTCCCTGAGGCTGACACTTCAGTCAAAGTCTTCCCTCTTCAGCTCTGCCCCAAATGCCAAGGAACTTCTGCTTTCAACTTAGATGGAGTAACAAGAATAGAATTCACCCTCTGCCTGAGACAACTAAAACCCTCAAACAAACAAAACCAGAAACAGGAACGATGGTTTTCAAGATCCTGAACTGAAGGCAGCAAAGGACAGCAATGCTGAGAGATGGGACATGAATGAGGTGAGCCCTATTATTGTCCAACTTGTTGCCTTGAGAGAGTTTCCAGGCGCCAGCAAAGGTAGGGAACACCCAGAAGGAGTCCAACGGACTACAAGACTTGGGGAGACAGAGCTGAGACTCCCCAGAGAAGAAGGCAGCTGAGGTTTTCAGGACAGAGTACCAGAGGAAGGAGGGCTGCACAGAGACAGAACTCTGCAAATCTACAAAGTATTTCCACGAAGTATTCAGCAGAGCACCAGTCAGTACATGTTTGGGAAGAAACAGCCTGAGGCAGGAAAAAAATACCTGAAAAACAGTGACCAGCACACACAGGCCAGTAATAGTGCCTGCTCTCATTATTCAGGCTAGGAAACCTCATAATATAATGAACATAGGGAAAGGTGCCCAGAATGGTGTGTACGTACTGAAAAATAGTTAGTCCAAAATTAAACACTGATCATGTCCTGCCAAACAAGTGTTCAAGCAATCCCTGAAACAAATAAAACTGTTTACATGTAACTGTACTGTACCCAGAATAAAGCAAGGTTTGCATCCATCAAGTTAAAATTCACAGTGACTGGCTTACAATAAAAAATTAGCAGGCATTTTAAAAAAGAAAAAAAAAGATCCATGGGGGAGGGGGGCAATCAATTGAAACTGACACAGCACTGAAACAAATGTTAAAATTAGTAGACAAGCTAGAAAGACAGTCATTAAAACTGTAATTCATATGTTGAAAAAGTTAAGTGGAGATATTAAAGATAAAAAAAGACAGAAATTAAACTTACAGAGGTGAAAATTATACTGTGTGAAATTGGATAAATGGCAGAATAGACAATGTAGAAGAAAAAATTAGTAAATTAGAATGCAGAGCAACAGAAATTATCCAAAAGGAGACAAAGAGAGAAAAAAGAATAAAATACCTATACTAACACATCAATGAGCTATGGAGTAATATATGTAATCAGAATCCCCAAAGGAAGTTACCATCTAGTCCTCTAAGTCCCCATTCATTTCAGAGGTTTTCCCTAGCAAGCAAATTCTGTAACATAAGAACTAATGTGATTTCATAGTTTTTATAAAGGCATGTGTAGCAGCCAATCAGAGCTTCTACTATATACGAGAGAGGTTATCATACTCTGTTGATGTAGCAAAAAGAGTGAAAAAGCTCAACAGTATAAGTCCTCTGTAGCCTAAATGGAGTAAAAGTATTAATGTTGGGACTTTCCATTATTAATAAGGATACGATATTTTCACTTGGTGGGCCCTTAGGAATCCAGAGATGGACTCCAGGTGGCAATCATTAGTTCAAAGAATTCTGCTTTTTTCTTATAGATTTTAAATTGAACCTGGAGAAGCAGTGAAATATAGTATTGTAGCTAACACAACTTTTTCTCAAATTAAGTTTGCTGTGTTTTCTCCTGCTCTACTTCTCTTTGTGATATCATTGCATGAAATACCTATTCATAGTGGAAATATTTATAGAAAATTACTATTCTGCATGCCTTTCAAATTATAGTGATATCTTCCCTATTTAGTTGATAGTTAAAACTAATGAATGCTTTCAAACAAATATCAGCATAGATATACAGGGGGTACCCCAAAAGAGTATACACACTTTAACAGCTGATAGCTCCATGTTGAAAATGAAGTGTATTTTAATAAACACTGCCTTTATAATTATTCAAAGTGTCTGTATACATTTTTGGGTCACCCTATATGTAACTAACTCAGAAGTTAATAAGTTAAGTCATATTTTTAATTAATCTGAAAATGGCCATATTTCAAACCCTTGAAATGACATTTGTTATTGTGTGCTTTAAATTGTTTCATATTATGCTTTCTAAAGTTTTTCAAATCAATACCATTTTAAATATAAAGAAAAATAAATTACCAATTCCATTATAATATCATTTTAACTTTTTCAAGTTTTCACTAGATGAAGAATTTTCATGTGTTAGACTTATCACGTCTTCTGCTTTGTATATCATCTTTATGTCACAGTCCAACTAGGAAAATGCAGGGATCAGTGTCCCTATCAGACTTTTTATTTTTAATAACATTCACTTTGTTTTCTGCCATGTGGCGAAGAGCTCAGGCTCTGCAGGAAGTCAAACATGGGGGTGAGTCTGAGGGATGCAATGCCCAGCAGGTTCCTTCACTCATCTGAGCTTCAGTGTCCTCATCCAATGGAAGAAAATCACTTCTCTACCGTAGGGTTTCTACAAGACTAAGTGATGAAAACAAACCGTTATAAGGCATGTAGCATAAACCTGCCTGGGAATCTGCAAGCAATCTCTACCACTATCCATTTCAGTTCTAGGGAAGCCTGGTTTGCTGAAACCCCAGTCTCTGCCTCCCCCTCGGACTGGCGTACTCCATCTGTATTTCTTTGGTGCTTATTATAGTTTTCCTATGGAGCTATTTCTTGTTAGTTTTTCTGGCTAGGAAATAAAAAAATACATAAGATAAGACATATCCCTATTACTTATTTTTAAATCATTTTTCCTTCTAGACAGGCACCTAACGGAACACCTAAATATTGAAAGGATGTCTGCATAACCATCGTGGCATGACTGGGATCTCTCCAAAGGTGAGGTACCCACCAGCGCTCTGTGGATACACCAAATACCCAGGGCTGAAACTCTTGGCTTATTGAGACTATAAACCTAGAGCTGCAAACTGCTTCTTGCTGTGCAGCTTAGCACCTTTTCATTTTGCAACAAATGGATTTTCGAAACTAGGCTTTCATTCTCAAATACTTCCTTAACTAAATTGCAATTCTCTAGAGCTGTCTTTTTTTCTTTTAATCATTCTGACAAAATGAAGTTTCTGTATGCATCTCACACTGCTAACCAAAGCAATGCACTTTCGGTAAAGCTTAGTTTTACTGCACTTTTAAAATACTATTTGCTTGATAAGAATATTATTTGGAAAACATTTCCAATTTAAGAATACTTTAAGATAGAAGTCTTAAAGTGCATTCCTATTCCCACATGTTTGCATTTCATCAGGTCAAAGAAACTCTAATTCTTCCTTCCTGAAGCAAAATATTCTTAACAAAAAATAAAAGGATGAAGGGAACAAATATTTAAAAGAATTATTTTCCTTACAACTTTATCATATGTAGTACTGCTCTACTGTTACCCATGTGGAAATGAGATTTTTTTAAATTAAACTAATTTAGCACTGGATGGCTAGCTCAGTTGGTTGGAGCATCATCATATCATCATTGATGTTTCTCTCTCATCTCAATGCTTCTCTCTCTCTCTCTCTCTCTCTCTCTCTCTCTCATCAATAAAAACAACATATCCTTGGGTGAGGAGAAAAAAAACCATTACAAAAAATAAACTAATTTAAATAAATAAATAAAATTGATTCTTGAGTCCTTAAAATATAGTATCTTAGCAGCATTAAGTATATTCCTGTGTTTTTGGGGTGTGTTTGCATATATGTATGTGTGTGTGTACCTGTCATGCTTAGAAAACATTCGTTGTCAAAACAAAGTACTATAGGTTCTTGGCACACAGAGTTTTGGAGCCCAGGTTCTCATGACTGATGTCAGAACTAAAAGCCCCAACAAGATGGTCCATCTAGTACAATTTTTGTTTCCTCATTGTTAACATTTACCAATGCCCTACCGTCTTTTAAAAGAATGAATTGGAAGAAAGATTGTTTTTCTTTCTCAGCAACAAATGGATGCAGTACCTTCAACCTAAAATATTATGTATATACAATATTCACCAACAGAGTGAAGAAACTAAATTATAATCCACTGTTCCAAAAGAACTATTCTTGGAAACAAAGAGAAATCCCCTCAAAAATGGGTAAAGGAAACTGTCAAATTAAAAATAAAATACTTTTTATTGTTCATTCTTCTATCCTTTTCTTAATTAAAACTAATTCACTTCACTACTTACCTATCTTAAAACAAGCTATAATCCCCATTAGAAAGAGCTACTTCTAAGATTTTGGGGGAAATGATTAAATTAGCCAATATGTGAGGGTTCCCCCCCCACTTTAAACCACATATAAAACACAAGGAAGTATAGCTTCCAAAAGCTACAATCACATCACTTTTTCCAAAATTCTGTTTACTGTGCGGAATCACATCGCTAACCACATTATATGTCTTTATATTTCCTGATGAAAAGGTGGACTCAAAAAAGGAAATAAGCTAACATTTAAATCCAACTCAAGTGTGATTAAACAAACACTGTCTTCTGAAGGGAAAAATTAAAACATCAGATTTATAGCATTTCATGTGGTAGAAGCAACTTCTGAGGCAAGGGCAGTTTCCGAAGGTTGAGAGGTGAATGCGAAGGGTGTCACTAAGCCTTTAGTCTGTCTCAAAGAAGTACCACTGTGGCTAATTATTTTCCTCCACGATTCTGCCTATAAGCATTACACTTTTCACTTTTCCATGAAAAAAGACCCACAGTTAATGAGAACCATAAAGATTCCTTAATCAGCTTATATTGTGAAAAAGTATTAAAGTCTCCACTTTCACAACAGGCACATGAAATACACACTTTTATGATATATTACTAGCACAGGAACTTACATCTTTCTCCCCTTGAACCACCTGCAAATTTTAATAGTCATGTATCGCCAGGGTACCAGAAACTCATAAACGTTTAACCTGCTAATTAACAAGTAGGTAAAGTTCCAGCCCTGCACCATAACGTGTTTGCTTCCAAGGCATAGTCAGCAAAACCTAGAAAGCAGTCCCTTGATTTTTTTCCCCCCAAGGCAACTGTATTCCAGACCTGATTCCTTCCCAAAGTCACCAAGGAGAAAAAGTACACAAATACATATGAAAAGTCACGTCCATACAGAGGGCATAAAGTTTCTGAAAAAATGTGGGAAGTGATTATCTACAAAAAGCTGCTACCTGAAGGATTTTATTGGACCACGTTGTTCTTGTTTTAGGTTCAATCTGCACCTTTCCTGGTTTTGTTGCATTACAGGTGTGTGCCAGAGGCGGCCAAAGACATCCTGTATCATAAAACCCTAATATGCAAATGAACTGAACAGAGGAATGACTGGTCGCTATGATGCACACTGACCACCAAGGACAGACACTCAATGCAGGAGCTGCCTCCTGGTGGTCAGTGTGCTCCCACAGGGGGAGCACTGCTCAGCCAGAAGCTGGGCTCACAGCTGGTGAGCACAGCGGCGGTGGCGGGAGCCTCTCCTGCTTCTGTGGCAGCGCTAAGGACCTCTCCCTCCTCCCTCCCCCCCACCCCCGTGGGGAGCGGGTCTAAGCTGGCAGTCAGACATCCCCCGAGGGGTCCCAGATTGTGAGAGGGTACAGGCCAAGCTGAAGGACGCCCCCCCACAGTGCATGAATGTCGTGCAGCAGGCCTTTAGTTATTATATATTCATTGGGGCTGTTTGTTCTTATGTAAATATCCAAGCCATGATCCAGAATGTGGGGCCTATGAAATACAGACATCTAAAGAAAGCACTGTGAGAAAGGAAAAGCCTCCTGATTCTTTCCTGCAGCAATGCTGATGGCTACTAACCACATTCTGTTAAGATGACTTCAGGCTACATAAGTTTCTTAAAGGACCCATTAGTGTCAGGGCCTTGGTCTCAGGCCCAGCCCAGCTAGTCACACTAGGAATTACTACCATATTAAGAAATTGGTTATATTTCTGAACTTATAATACCAGGCAGAACTATTTTCTTTTTCTAGTGTTTTATTTATGTGAACTAGCCTCCTAAGTAGGTAATTAAAATATTTATGCCAGAAAGGTAGTGGAGGTATTATATCATGTCTGATTTTTTTAGTTTTTATTTTTTGAGGCTGAAAGAATATCTGCATATGTAAAGACCAAAGACAGACACAAGTTAGGAAGTGGTTCATTCATTCACTCTTATTTTATGGAGTGCCTTCTATACCCAAGAACTAGGTACTGCAGGTATAGTGATAACAAAAAGATAAAACATCCCTGCCTTATGTAACTGATGAGCTACTGAGGACAAATCATTAGACTGGTTCTTCAATACTTGCTGGTTTTAACAGAATTCATTCCTTTCTAGGATCAAACTGACAAACTAGTAATAACAATAATTAGTATGTTCCAAATACCAACTTTGTGCCAAGTATAACATTAACCATTCTATATACCTCATATCATTTATCCCTCCCAATAATTCCATGATGTAAGTACTATGCATGTATGAAGTTAAGTAATTTGACCATAGACACACAATTGAATATGTTCAGTACTCAAACCCACTTCTGTTTTATGCCAACAGCATTTGTTTTAAAAACATGTTAAATTTGTTCTTCCCAGGTAAATTATAAACTTCTCAAAAATAAAATTATCTTATATTTTTGCTGCTCATCAATTTGTAGCTCAATAGAAACCTTTTGGTGAAATAGATATTAACTATGAATATAATATCATTGTATTGAATGGCATTACATTCATATTGTTATAAGTACATGAGATCAGAGCAGAATATTGTCTCTCCCTTACTGTTTTCTGATCATGCTCCACTCTCCTGTTTTCTATATCTGTCTTTCTGTTCCAACTTACACATTCCTACAGTCCTCAAGATCTTCAAGAAGAGTCTCCCCTCTTTATTTAGCCAATATTAATTAATTCTTCAGGTTTCAGGTTTCAGGTTACTTCTTCACAGAAGCTGATCTTGACCTCCTTAGAATGGGTCAAGAACCCTCAAAGCACACTCTTCATTTCCTTCATAACACTTCCGGCATACCTCAATTACATATTTCCTTCTATAATTATTTGATTAACATATGTCTTGCTCTTGAACACAAGAACTCTAAACCTATTAACTGTTTCTGTCTTGCTTACTATTTCTGCACCAGCTCAGAGCCTGATACATAGTAGGTTCTCAATAAATGTTTATGAATGAGGCCAACCCACCTACAGTCATTTGCTTATTCCGTTATTAACATAATCTTCCTTTATTTACATTTATTTACTCATTAAGTCATTTTTCCATTCAATTCTAACAAATATATACAGAGCAATTACAGTGACTAGGTACTGTGCTAGAATCTGTGACTATTGCAGGCCCTGCTTTCAAAGGATATACAATCTAGAAGAAACATACAGGAAAAGAATGAGTGTAGTAAGATGCTTAAGTTTTATGATAGGAAGAAATGTGGAACCATGGTGGAAGAAATAGTTAAAAAATACTTGTCTGTTTTTCCTGTAACAATGAATTATTATTGATCAAATAAATCGTAAGACCTAACATGCCCTTCTATAGTAATGATAATTTAGCCATAAGAGTGACTGAATTTCATTATTGTATCTTATATATGTTTCCATTTGAAATAAAATGGCAAATTAGCAATATCTTACTATGTAAGGATATACCTCACTATATTTATACACGTAACTGGGAAATTTATGTCTATATGCACACATAGTCAATATAATCCCCTGTTCCAAATTGGTAAATAAAGAAATTTAGTATCCCACTTTTAAATCATGCAATCGGATATACAATAAGAAATGAAATGCAAACATATTTCCCTAAGCCACTAATTTGCTATCAAGATGGGACTTTAAGGACCAAGCTGACTCTGACTCACAGCTATGCAATTCTATGATTGTGTTTGCTTATGCCACATGCTAGCATTTTATATAATCACTCTGTTTAGAACATCAGATTTCCCGTGGATTTTTTTTAGTCTTGCTATGACGCCCCACATTTTCTCTCTGAAGGTTAATATATTGTACATAGCACTTTATTGAGTTTGCTCTTCAAAGAGATGCCTAGCCAATGAAGGAGGGCATGAAAGCAACCTTTCATTCAACTGGTTTATGTGCTGTTATACATAGAAAATTCATTCCAACCATTAGCAATCCCAAATATTAACCAGTCCCCCACCTTCAGATTCATTATCCACGTTGCCACAAAAGTCAATTTTCTAAACCTACAATCTTATCATGCCTCTGACATGTCTGAAACCTTCTGGTGGTAGGGCTCCAACCCAGTCAAGATAAATTCATGTTCCTGGGCTTAGCAAGCAGAAGCCTCCATGAACTAGCCCCTGTCTTCCACTCATGCTGACCCCCAACCTTGCTCAATCTTGTGGGGGTTTTAAAAATGTTTTTATTGATTTTAGAGGTAGAGGAAAGAAGAGGAAGAGAGAGAAACATCAATGTGAGAAAGAAACATTGATCCACTGGGGATTGAACCCACAACCTGGGTATGTGTCCTGACCTGGAATCCAACCAGCAACCCTTTGGTACATGGGATGACAATGCTCAACCAACTGAACCACACCAGCCAAGGTAACCCAATCTTGCGTTTTATGCTCTGCTGGCTGAAAATTTAATATTTCCTCTCACTCGCCATAATATCTCATGTCTTGGTGCCTTTATTAATGCTCTCTTCTCAGCCCAGAACTCACCCCTCTCCTGGCTGGTATTCCTAATCAAACTTTAAGATTTACTTCAAGGGTTCTTTCCTCCAGAAGGCCTTCTCTGAGCTCACTACCCAGGCTAGGTGACTTACTCTCTCAGAACAATCTGAGAGGCCTGTATTGCTATACTTATTACATTATATTGACACTAGAGGCCTGATGCATGAAATCCGTGCAAGAGTAGGCCTTCCTTCCCTCTGGCACCCAGACCCGGGCTTCCCTCACAGCCCTGGCTTTGTCGGGAAGGACGTCCAGTCTAATTAGCATATTACACTTTTATTATATAGGATGATCTGCGTAACTGTCATACTTCTGGCTATACTATAAGTTCCTTGAGAACTGAAGAACAGGCAAGCATGTGTTTTTTGTTTTGTATCTTCCAACCAAGTCAACCATGGTGTTTAACACAAGATTGGTGCTTACTAAATATTAGTCATTTCCTTTCCCAAAAAGATTCTTAAGGAATTTGCAAAATAGATTGGCAGGAGAGGAATGAGAAAAGTATATATACAGTCATAAATCAGGAAATAAATATAAAAGGTGCCACAAATGAGTGTATGAATACAAGCTGGTAGGAGTTGAAAGAACAATAGATTGAGCAAATCAAGGAAGCCTTCCTAAAAGAAAGTTCTATTTGAATTGGATCTTTCAAAATGAGCAAAATCATGATAGGAGAAAATGGAGAGAAGGTCAGAGGAAACACCTGTATAAATAAATCCCAGAAGCAGGTAATGACAGGCTGTGAACTATGAACAGTAATGTTGGCCAAGAGAAGTATAGGGTGTTGAATAGTGTGAAATAAAAATAAAAAGGAGTTTAGGATAGGACTTAGAGCATGGGGTTCTTTGAAGGCTCATATATTTAACTAGTAACCTGGTGCATGGATTCACACACATTGAAAGGAAATTAATTAGAAGGTGGCCAGGAGGTCGGGACTGGGCAAGGGGCGGGACATGCCCTGGAGCCAACCTCCCGAGGTCCCTCCCTGGCTTCTGCAGTGTGAGCAGGGTCCCTCCAGCAGGTGGGATCCACGGCCTGGTCTGCAGGGATCAGGCTGAAACTGGCTCTCCAACATCCCCCGAGGGGTCCTGGAGTGTGAAAGGCACTCTGCAAAGTTGCTGTCATACAGGGTGTGGAACACAAATGCAAGTGTGCAGTGAACCAGATTCAGGGCCGACAGTGCCCCAGCAACAACATAACCCACAGCTGAAGGTGGAATCGCACGGCCCCGCAAGGAATCAGGCTCCCTCCTCTCTGGTTTCGGGTGCATCACCCAAGAACCGCCACTGCCAAGTCATTGCAGCTCCTGCGTTGAGCATCTGTCTCCTGATGGTCAGTGCGCATCATAGCGACTGGTCAGACGGTTATGGTTGGACACTTAGCATATTAGCCATATATATATATATATATATATATATATATATATATATATATATATGAAAGAGAGAGAGAGAGAGATGCGTTTAGTCTTTAAGAAGCAAGTCAGGCAGAACCACTGCGGACTTCTGAATATGGTTCTGATGAGAGGAAAGAGCACTGTTCATTGTCTAAAGCTGCTGAGGCATTAGAGTTATCTCCTGTCACCAGCATCACCACTCCAGCTCTGTCACTTCGTGTGGCTAAATGGGAGACACTAAGCATTAATATGCAAAACACAAAGAGCCCAGGTTAGAAAAGGTCCAAAAGAGCTGGGTTTTTGTAGGAGATCATGGCCACTCTAAGCCTCAGCATTTCTGCTCCCACACTTCTCTCCAAACAAGGTGAACAACTATAGAACCCTGCACAGTGACTATGCAAAAGGAAAAAGGGGTATTCAGTGGATGTGTATATGTATAGATGACGGACCAGTTGTCCTTTTTTTTTTTTTACTACAAATCTTTTTCGAATGATCTGATGGAGGAGATCATTTGGTTTCCTATTAGCCTGTAAATTTGGGACTGTCCCACTTTAAATAAATGTACAATACTTCATAAAATTCCAATTCGCCCAAAGTTTTCAGAAAGCAAATGTTTGATATGCCACCGTTAAAAGGATTAAAGTAACAAAAGCTGGGAAAAATATAGGAAGACTTATTTCCTCTAGAACAGCCACAAATGGCCTAAATATGATTAAGTTTAGATTTAAGAGTTTCCCATCAATTTCATACCACAACTAAAGTTTCTCAGCCTAGCTTACTCAAATTGGACTGCTGTGTTTATTTAACATCTGATAGTTTAGCCTAAACACTCATACCCCACTCCATTAGGGAAAGAAAAACTAAGTGGGAAGTTACTCTTACAAAATACAGACTTGATTTACATGATACAATCTCTAGTTCTTGAAGGAGATAATCATTGTAGGTCCCTCTTCCTTTTCCAGGCCTCAGGACTAATTGCTCTCATCACACCTCTAACTTGTTTGTCCCCTGACTTCCTCTACTTGACTCATGTAAATCCACGTATTGGAAGCAGGGCTCTCCCATTCCAGAAATTGTCCACTAACCTCTTATCCACTCTCTTCAAGTTCCCATCCGCACCTCTGCAAACCCTCTCAGTGAATGCTCCATGTCAAAATTCTTTGTGAAATTAAGAGGTCATCTGATGGGAGGGAACACTGCCAACCCCCCCCCCCCACAACAATACACCTGTCTGACACCCATCCGTCAATGCTTGTCTCCCCTCTCAGCAGTAGGATGTGACCTTCTCTCTGTCAATCACTATCCCAACCAATTCTGCTGAACAGCAGTGTATCTGCCTCTTTATAGTTTCTAACTTGATGATCCAAAACATCTCTCACAATGACTGCTTTTACTTTTTTGTTGTTAAATAGAATTTAAAAAGGAGAACTAAGTTCTTTAGCTACATCTGCCAAAGGCCTTCTAATTGTTTTTGTCTTTTCACCTTCATCTAAGACTTATCCCCAAAGCAGCTGTTACTCCTGTCTGATATGGTCATCTCTGAGTATCCATACCGGCCACTGAAATAAAAAATAATCAAAACAGACTCACCCCTCACCTCTCCTGATCTCCACAATTTCAGACTCATCCTTTGGGCTCTGAGGAGAATAGCCTGTGTTAGGGTGCCCGGTATACCCGAGGATAGCAGAAAGGGGATCTGTCACCCCCTGAGCAGCCTGGGTGCTATGCATCGCTGCAATGCCCCTGCCGGAAGAGGTAGAGAAAGAAGTGGGACTTCAGGCTCCGTGGGATCAGAGCTGCCGACTACGTATTGCCTGAGCATGTTATGTGGCCTTACTCCCAGCTTCTTTCCTGAAGGTGGCCCTGTGGATGCCCTGGAGGGACCAAGGGATTCAATCTGCTGAACCTCAGGGAAGAAGCCGGACTTTTCTTCAGTAGAGTGTTGTCCCGATGCTCCTCTGAGCAGTGATGGTGGGGGCACGAGCGTGGCTGGCAGAGGAGGCCTGCGCTCTCTGAGTGACAGTCACTTTCTGGGTCGCCAGAATATGCCCTGCCTCGCTCCCATTTACTGTGATGAGTTCCCCGTGTCAACAAAACGACAGATGGAAGCTGAGTTTTCTTGTGATTTAAACAAAGAGTGCCATTTGTGTCCGATTTTTAAATCTATATTTAGTGGGAATTTTCCATATGCTTCCGTTTCCCCTTCTGTACCTTTTATATCTCAGAATATTCTGTTGTGAAATTTGGAAGAAAAAAAAAGTGTCATTGCTTTCCCTCTTGGTGACACTGGGGATAACTCTCACCCTTGTAAATGTGGTACAGAAGGGCGGGTTTTTCAGTCTCTCCATATTGTTTTACTCAGTACCACCTGATAAAAAGCTTATAGAAATTAGCTTTGCCATACACCACTGACCTGCAGAGTCATTTTTCAGCTTCGTGAACAAGTCCAAAGGAGAGGAAATTATTTTTTATTAACCAGGTACTAAAAACTAAAGCTTTTTATAAGGGTTGCTTGCTTCTTTCCACTGAGACCAGTAGGCAAGGGGAAAGAAATCCAAGTGCAATAACTTTGCCCATAGGCGGCTTTATTAAAATCTATAAGGTGAAATTTTTAAATAGCATCAAATCATCATAAAATATGTTAGGTATTTACGGTAAATACAACTATTATTATACACCTTCCTCCTGCGACGCCACCCTTGGGAGAAAAGGATTTTGTGTGTTTCAAAAATGTGCTATTGTAAGGTGCATTCGGGCTCCTCCAGTGAAGGTCAAGTTGCATTTTCCATTATAAACCTGTTTCTAGGGGTTCATTACTTTGTCATAAAAAATCTGCTTGGGGCTGAAATATGGCATCTAGAGTCTTAGCTCAGCAGCTCATTCTTTTAAAAAAATGTATCCGAATTGCTAACCTTGGTTTAGTCACACTTAAATGATAAAATTGTGACTAAAATATATCTCAAACAATCCAGTGGGCTCACACAGCTCAAGCACTGAGTTGAGCAAAGGATCAGACCCACAATCCTCTGTCTTTCCACTTGTCAAATCTGAGGCTCCATGGAGTCCACACAGTGCTTCTAAGCAGGGAAGCTGGCAAGTCTTAAGTTGTTAAAAGACAAAAGAAGAAAAAAGGAAAATATACAAACTCAACTCTAAGGCAGTATTTCACTTTTTGAGGTTTAAAGTCATAGTTTCCCAGGAACAAAATCTTATTTTGTTTCATTAAAGTTCACACTAAAAACACCTTCTTTCTACAAGGGGAAATAAGAAGACATTAGTTACAATATGAGAAAATCTGGCTAAAGTTCCTTATTAAATAATGCTCATCTTTTTTGAATAGTGTTCTGAGTTGTTGCCTATTTTAAAATACTGTTCATTGCCCTGGCTGGGTAGTTCAGTTTGTTAGAGCACTGTCCCAATAGGCCAAGCTTATGGGTTCAATCTCCGGTCAGGGCACATATAAGAATTAACCAATTAAAGTATAAATAAGTAAAACAACAAACTGATCTCTCTCTCTCTCTCTCTCTCTCTCTCTCTCTCTCTCTCTCTCTCCCCCTCTCTCTAAAATCAATCAATAATTAATTTTTTAAAAAATGCTGTTTGTTGAGCCAGGGCAGTATTTTGAAGCACTGTGGCAACTAGTCATAAGCTAAAGGCACAAGAGATATGCTCTAGGATTAGGGTTTAGAAATAAATTATGCTACCTGTAATACAAATTTACTTTGGAAAAAAACTTGGAACTTAAGATTTTGTATTGTAACCTTGGACAATCACTGAATCTCAGTGGGTTTCAGATTCCTTGCCAGTAAAATGATGAAGTTGGATCAATAATTACTTGAATCCCTTCCAGATCCTCACCCCAGGATGAAATACACACACAATGCTTGGTTTGCAGGCCTTCTGCTTTGTGATATTGTTAAAATTACCCCACAGGAAGCCTCCTCTCTGGCTCGCCTGACTGATGTAGCACTGCAGATTGTGTCAAAAGTAAGTGGGCACATGGAATTTTTTGTCTATTGATCACTGATGTAAACCTCACTAGAACTAACATCTTGTTATCAGGTACTGGAGTGGGAATGCCACTGGCAATGTATTTCTGTACGTTTAAAGATCACTTGTATTTTAATTTTTCCATATATTACATGAGTTTCTAGAAGCATATTGCATTTATGAGTGAAGTCTGGCTTTGAAAGAATTCTGCATTCTCAAAGTTCTTCATTAACACAGGGAGGACGGGAACCTAGAAGTTTTGTTAGGAGGTGGTGGTGTTTAACTTATCCTAAAACAGTAAATACAGTGAATAATCCACCTGCCTAAACTTAACCTAGGGATTAATCTCTCTGCTGATCATGCCTAATGAAGAACTTTATAGATTTTACACTGCCACTTCCAGATCCTGTGACGTTTTTCTTTCTGTAATAAATAAGCATTTGCTTGCGACTTAGGGCATTTTGAGTTCAAAATACACTAGTAATTTTACCAACGAATTTATTAATTAACTTAGTGCTAATGGGATTATATCTTATTTTCTTGAGAAACAAGACTATATGAACACTAACATAGAATGGCCACTCCTTTCGGCCCTGTCCTCTTTCACACACCTTCACCCATTTATACCCATATGCTTCTAATCTACTTCTATTCATATCCATTATCTCCCTGAATCACCTACTTTCATGCATCTCAAATCTATTTCTTCTGTTCCCTTCTTGTTCTGCCCAAAGACAGGAAGCAGAAATTGTTTTTTCCACAAAATAGCATCAAATTCTCCCCTCAGTGGCTTAGCTGGTTTTGCTCAGTGGATAGAGCATCAGCCTGCAGACTGAAGAGTCCCGGGTTCGATTCTGGTCAAAGACATATGCCTGGGTTGCGGGCTCAATCCCCAGTGGGGGGCGTGCAGGAGGCAGCCAATCAGTGATTCTCTCTCATCACTGATGTATCCATCTCTCTCTCCCTCTCCCTTCCTCCCTGAAATTATATATATAAATTATCTCCTCAGAAAGGAGATGGGAGTGAGCAAGGAGGGAAGAAAGACATTGTAGGACAAGATGACAACCATCACCCCAAGCCCACTAATTCTACCATCAAAGCAAGCAGGGGACTTTGTATTTCCAAGGAGAACATGCTAACTGAAGTACTTTTCCCAAGAAAAATTCCAGTATTTAACCATCCTTAATGTATTTGTTAGGGTCGGCAGTGAGGTAGATATGACCTGGAAGAGGTAGCTGGGGCTTAGAGGAAATATTTGTACCATGTGAGAAACTGAAAACAGACAGTGGAAGTGGCAGGCCCTATGTGAGCAGGAAAGATTCGGAGCCCCCCCAGGATGTGGTCTAACTGGTGGCATAACACCTGGGTAAAGGAGCCTTACGGCTTAGATACATTACTGAGACATGAGGGAGGGGTGACTTGCTCCTTGCCTAAGGGCATTCCAGCCTAGGGATTAAAACCCTCTAAATTGCCAGATTCGGGACTCAGTTTGGTCTCCACCAGCTGAGTTGCCCGCTGAGTGTATTTCTTTCCTACAAATAAGTCTTCGCCTGCTTTTGCTGCTATTTGTTAGCTCTTGTTTGAATCCATTCCTACAAGCAAGACAAGAACTGGGGGCACAGAGCACTGTCTCTGGCCAGAGGTTATCTTCAGCCAGAGCCCCCCTTGGGCCACTGCTGACACACTGGCTGACACAGTTATCACTCGTGGTCAGACACCTGGAGTGTTTAAGCCTGGTCCCCACAAAGAAGTGTGACACTCAGGGGCATCTCTCTGAACAGGGCCAGTCAGGGGTAAAAATTAACACCTTGACCTCTACTCTCTAAAACTATGTACAGGGGTAGAATTGGGTTCAAATTAAAAAGCAAGAAAAGCCTTAAAGGGTATACAACGTTATACAGGAGAATGTATGGGAGAGGATGGGAGTGGGAAATATCAACTATTTCTAAGCATCTGGGGGTATTACTGGCCTATTTGCACATCCCGCATCTCATGCAGTGAGATGAGCCCATCTACTAGTATACTATTCCTTGTTCTGGCTACAACAGCACTTTGCTAATATCTGCATAGTCCTTATGTTTTCTGAAATCATCTTATATATTTTAACCTATTTATTATTTATTGCTCTCGTTAGAATGTAAGTTCAATCTGAGCAGGGACTTTGTGTTTTTTATTCATACCCTCTCCCAGTACCTGGTCCAGGGCCTGGCACACCGTGTCCCTTAATAAACATTTATGGAAGGAAAGGACAAAGGGAGGGAGAGAAAGAAAGGAGAGGGGGTTTGGGAGTTATGAAAAATAATTTCACAGTCACTGTCAGGAAAATCTACTTAACTAATATTATTATAAGACTGCATTTTCCCAATAATCTTCCTAACAGAATCAAAAGTATAATTGAAAATATTGTGATTTATCACATAAGAAAACATAACCTGAAGTAGAATCAACTACTAGACTAATATATAGATTTTCAGAAGATGGTATCTCCCAAGTTTTTCTTGCATGAAACAGTTGTATTGGATGTTATCTGTCAGCATGAAATTCTACAGCTCTAGAATTTTTGAGGCAAAATTAAAAGCTCCAGGCTCCTTCTCTGAAATAATATAATGGCCTTGGGGAAGCAGTGGTTGAAAGTTTCATGTTTGAAATGTCTTTTAAGTGCTGGCAATGTCAAGTTTCCAACACATTGAATATATCTTTTATGTAATCATAAGTAATATTGAAGAATCCAACCTCCAGGGAGAATGTTCCCACCTAAAAACACTCTAATAAAGAATGATCTCCTTCCCCAAAGTGTAGACATATTTACAACAATTCCCTTTTCGAAGGCTTAGGTTGCTCAAAGTATAAAAGTGAAAATGTCTGGAATAATTCATTTCTTCTGAAACTCTATAATCTACATACACAAAATTACCACATGACATACTCATATACATATGTACTTCATTTTCCAATGGAGAGAGCATGCAAAGTGAGTCTTGATCCAAATACTTAATGATTCTCTCTCTCTCTCTCTCTCTCTCTCTCTCTCTCTCTATATATATATATATATATATATATATATATATATATGTTACATTATTAATAAGGCCATATTTTAAGGTTACATTAGTTGCCTGGTCACACTGGTAGAACCATGATTCTAAGCCTGAACTTATTTAAACTCTGTCTAGTCTGTCTAACTGCCTCCTAATACCCAGCATTTTAACAAAAATAATCCTCTCTCAGTAGGATGTCAAATATAGTGAAATTATCCACTTAAACCTACATTGTAAAATTACTATCATTTTGATAAAATTTTTCTGTAAATCAGAATATTGTTAAATTTCCTAATATCTGTGTTTTTAACTCCGTGAAGGTTTTGCTGTATTTAAAATATGGTAAATAAAATTTTAAAAATTAAAATACATAACTATTTAACTAATAACTACATAATTAACTGTGTTATTGATTGAATTGTAAAGTGTCCTTTGATAGAAAAATGACACACATCATACATGCAATAGTTCTACTAAACCTTTACCTTGCAATCTCTTAAGTAGTAGCTCTGTTATAACTGGGCATGTGTGAAATCTGTAGAGTGAAGTTCTTAAAAAATTAATTTCCACAGACAAGGAACTCAGTATGTTATAATAGCTCTCAAACCCAGAATAACTCGTGGAACACACACACACACACACACACACACACACACACACACACACACCATGCCTTTGAATTACTACTGAATCAGAATTTCCAAAGCGGGGCTCCCATGTACACATTTTAAAGAACTCCACAGGGGATTCTGATTAAGAATCAGACTCAGAACCATGGCCATAAAATATTACATTCGCTTCCTCTGACAACTTTTTGAAATAATATGTTACGGCATTACAGAAAAAGGATGCTAGGCAACATCTCCAAGGATTTCAGCCTTCGCTGCCTCTCAGCATGTCACAATGACACCCCTCCCAAGATGCACAACTTTCTCAGCCTCCATTTTCACTTGTTAAAATCCACAGGACACCTACAGGATTTTAGTGATAAAATTAAGAAGGCCCCTCCCATCTTAGCGTCCCTCTAACAAACAAGGCCTGATTGTAAAAGATCGCCTCTTCCTAAATATTTAAGGGCCCTTGTAGAAATGCTAAGTGAAGATTATTTAAAGAAGTTAAATACACAGAAACCCGACACACTCATTTTTAATGGGGAGGTAGACTGTTGTTTATTTAGCTTTAGAAATCTATCCTAAATTTGGCTTTATGGAACCAAAAAAAAAAGTCTAGCTTTAAATTAACAGACTGCCTTCCACTGTCCAAGGGCTAATTTGAACTTCACGGAGACATGTCTATGAATGGAAATAAAAATAACTCACACTGAACTCTAAGTACTTCCCCGCACGCGTTTCACTCGCCACAAGGCCCATTGTTCCGTGCAGTGCTTTTAAGGAGCCTGTAGGAAATTTTCACTGAAACAAATTCCCATTACCAAGAAAAGGAAGGACAAAATGATTTCACTTAAAATATATTCACTTCCCGAACTCTCAGCATCTAGGGAATGAAAAGCAGCTCTGTCAGCAGAGCAGGGATGTGAAACGTGAGGCTCACATCTCACTCTGAGACTCCGTGCCTTCAAACTCAGCTCCCTCTCCTCCTGCTCCTCTGAACCAGAATCTACGCCAG
Organism: Myotis lucifugus; assembly: GCF_000147115.1. Lineage (NCBI taxonomy): Eukaryota > Metazoa > Chordata > Mammalia > Chiroptera > Vespertilionidae > Myotis > Myotis lucifugus. The sequence goes on along the minus strand of NW_005871063.1, from coordinate 12,685,275 downwards.
ATGAAGTGCTTGGCTCCCTTTACCACCTTGCCTCATCCATTCCCATAACAACTTAATTTTAAACTTAGAGATAGTTCCCATATCCAGAGAAGTAGCAAAAATAATATGAGAAGCATCCCTGGTTTAAAATGGGCTAATATTGTGCCTTCTTTACTCCAAATCTCTTTTATCCTTCCTTCTCCTTTACCGTCTTGGGCTCATCCATTCTATGGAGATGTCCCTGATCACATCCAGCCAAAATGATAAAACTCCATTTCAGCTAGTTCTAATTTTGACCAGTTTTATGTTTTATTTCTTATCCAGTAGTTCAATGTACCCTGAACCTTGGCCTGAGATAGTGTATTTGCTGCTGGCTGATCAAGTTTTTGGTTCTATTTTGAGTCACTTTATGGTTTTATTTTTTTAAACTATTTTATCTAAGTTTTAAAGTTTTGGGCACATATTTTTTCATATTCCTTATGACTAATATCCTAATTAAAGCATCCTTATACCCATTCCCATTTCTAACAATGTTTATTTGTATTTCCACACTTATTTTCTTAATTAAATCTTGGCAGAACTTGACTATTTTATTAGTCTTTCCAATTGTTTCTGTCAATCATATCCAAAGTGCCTTCAGCACCTGCCGTCTTTCATGCCTGTTGAGCCTTCTAGTGGACTGTTTACTCCGATTGTCACATCCAGCAGATAAAACAGGGGCAGCGGAGTCTGTAGCCCTTCCCCCTCCTTCAGTTCCTTTTTTTAGCCTAAATTGCATCCAATTGAGCCCCTTCTGTGTGAAAGGGTGAAACGCCATGTCCTCTAAAAAAAAAAAAGCAAAAAACATAAAATGTACACCCTAACTTCAAAACCTTTGCTGGTAAGACAGAATATTTTTAAAAAGCCAATAATTAAATGATGTAGATGTGTGATACACAGATGTCAAGCTCTTCCAGTTATGGGGAAAACTGTGTTACTTGGACAACGGTGGTCAGGGAAAATGACAACGTGAGAATAGGACTTAAGCAGGACTTAAGCTAATAATCCAATGATAATAATAGCAACAGTCCTCATTTACCAAATACCTATGTGTGTCGGTAACTGAGATTAGCACCACCCACACAGAACACATAATTGTGTGTGTGTGAGTGTGTGTGAGTGTGTGTGAGTGTGTATGAGTGTGTGTGTGAGTGTTTATGTGAGTGTGTGTGTGTGTGTGTGTGTGTGTGTGTGTGTGTGTGAATACACAGCAGAGCACCCACAGCAACCTTGTGGGTCATCATACACATCCCAGTTTGCCAGGGGATCTGCAGTCAGACAGACTGAGGAACTCGCTCAGGGGACCCTGCTTGTAAATTGTGGTTCTGGGCTGAGAACACAAACCTAAGACTGTTCTCTTTTCACTATATCTTGCTCATCTCATTCAAGGTGATAGCTAAGGTGTGAGGATAAGAAAGTCATTTTATTGAAGGAGAAAGATATATGTAAACACAGAAGTATGGGAAAGTAAAAGGAACGTGAAGATAGTGCCTATAACAGGCAACATTTGCTAAGTGCTTATTTCGCTCCAGGTTTGGCTCTGATCAATCACTAAACCTGCATGAGCTCACTTAGTGCTGAAAACAATCTCATTAGGGCAAAGCTATTATTGCCCTCATTTGACAAATAAAAAACTAAGGAACAAAAAAGTTAAGTAACTCACCAAGGCTGCCCACGTGGTAAGTGAGGGAACTGGGATTGGTGACATTCAGGTGTCTCACTCGGGGGCTGCCGTTCTCCATCGTTGATAAAGATGACAAAGTAGGGAAATTTCTGGAAGGTCCTTAGTGCCATCAAGTCTAGTTCACTTTTTCCAAGTGTGTCTTCTGGGGAACACGGTTTTCTTGGAGTGTTAATAGTGACGTGTGAACAAAAGGATCTGAGGGTCAATAGCAAGGGTCTGCAGGGTTAAACCCAGGTAGACAGGTCGCTTTGTGGCAGAACCTCTCAGAGCCTTTCAAATGCACCACTCTGCAATGTTAGATGACTAGGAGGAGGATACAGTGCACAATATTTTCTAATCTTCTATGACCACGTAATACTTATTGTTTGGCAGAGTACCCGGTGACATTTAGTCACTCTAAGTGGTTTCTCCATGGTCACGCAGCAGACGGTGGTAAACCTGAAGCCAGAATTGCAGATCTTTGGCTGCTGGGCCAGGCCTTGTCTAGGCACAGATAGCGACAGGTCTTGAAATATGTCCCATGGAAAGTGCACTCCATTGAAAGCTTTTATGAGCAGAAAAAAATCAGGGTACAGAATAGGCGAAGTGGAGAGGCATTCACAGCCATAACAAAGCTATCAAAGAACTTTGAAATGGTATCCAAAGTAAGCTAGACTAGGAGGTGGCAGAAAGGAAAGCGGGAAGCCCGGCCCATGTGGCTCAGTGGTTGAGCGTGGACCTATGAACCAGGATATCAGAGTTTGATTCCAGGTCAGGGCACATGCCTGGACTGCTGGGTCAATCCCCAGTGAGGGCCGTGCAGGAGGCAGCAATCAATGATTCTCTCTCGTCGTGGATGTTTCTATCTCTCTCTCCCTCTCCCTTCCTCTCTGAAATCCATAAAAATATATTTTTTTTTAAATAAAAGAAAAGCAAGAAGCAGGAAATCAAGCATTCAAGAACAGAAGTAAACCCTGAGAGTTGCTATGGACCAGTAGTCCCCATGAGAGAGAACTTGCTGACCTACTACTCTTAGTTGTAATTCTGAAGAAGCCTAAGGGCTGGCGCCGAAACTTCCTCTGCTGTTCCAAGGAGTACTCGGCTGCCAAGAGTCAGGCAAACATCATCTCATTGTTATCTAACAATTACTTTTAAATGCAGCGCTCCCAACAAAAGCCAAGAAAATCATGGTCAGACCTGTAAACAAAGTTTTGGTTCGCATCCTCCACTGACTCCCTTTCTCAAGCATTTGTGTGCGTGTGCCTGTGTGTGGTCTTTCTTCCTAGAGGAGCAAGCACAATCGGCATGTGAAAATATCTTATTTTTTCAAAACAAGGCCACTAATTGATACGTGTGGAGAACATGTTAGTCATGTTTACAAAATGCCCAAGTAAAATTTAAAAACTATATCCTCAAGCAGTCACGCACCCTTTAACACATAAAACCATAAAGAACAACTTTTATGAACCCACCCTTTCCTTTGCGACATTGACAATAATCAGGACAGTTATACCTTTGAGAATATCACCTGATAGTAACCAGTTCCTTTTTCACCTTTCAGTCCTTTATCATCTAGCCCAGCGGTTCTCAATCTGTGGGTCACGACCCCTTTGGGGGTTCGAACGACCCTTTCACAGGGGTCGCCTAAGACCATCGGAAAACACATATATAATTACATATTGTTTTTGTGATGAATCACTATGCTTTAATTAGGTTCAATTTGTAACAATGAAAATACATCCTGTATATCAGATATTTACATTATGATTCATAACAGTTAGCAAAATTACAGTTATGAAGTAGAAATGAAAATAATTTTATGGTTGGGGGTCACCACAACATGAGGAACTGTATTAAAGGGTCTCGGCATTAGGAATGCTGAGAACCACTGATCTAGCCCTTAAGTCCAATTGCCTCTCTGGTACTCGGTTTCTTTTCCTTATGCGTATCCTTGACACACATAAATTCCTTCCCACCATCTTGTGGCAGAGACCAGTAGCTAACTACCGAACGCTTCTATCCACCTACCTTACCCATCCCAGCCTCCCTTGCAGTTCCTAAAATAACAGCATTCTCTCCAATGGAACGTGAGCAGGAATGCCATGGGCCACTCCAGATCCAGCCTCTACTGAATGACCATGAGCGCTCTCTCCATGCTGTCTCCCTTCTAGTTCCCGGGAAACACGGAAGAAGTGTGTGGAAAATTTCAAACTACTATATGTATGAGTCTAAGAGGGACACAGGAGAGGACAGCTGTTGTGCTGATTTCAACTCCTATAACCCAGGGACTCTTACGTAAATGAGAAACATAATTTTATTCTCATCATCCACTGATATTGATTGGTCTTTCTGTTACCATGCCTACCCTACCTTCACAGAGAGATGAACTGACTACTTGGAACAGAATGGGGCACAGGTCCCAAATGTTATTGTTGGCTATTGGTCAGAATCAGGTAGCAAGAAAACAGATATGACAGCTGGAAAGCTGGCAATTCTTGCACTGAGAAAAACTCAGTAAAACTGAAGCCTCCAATTACTCCAAAGGCAACCCAAATGCCCAATGAATTTGCAGCTCTAGAGAAGAAGGTGCAGAAGACCACGCCATCAGGGCGTGGTACTTGTTCCTTGCTGCTTATTGCACCATATGACAAGGAAGATGAGCTCAGGCCAAAAGTAACTGTTCTGAGACAGAAATGAAAGGGAGTACAGAAGTCCAAAAATTTTGGACTTGGCAAAACTGTAAAATCAGACTGCTTCTCTTCCACAAATAACAAAAGTAAATATAATTGTCAACAGCTTTGAACAACAAACTCCATTTAAAATTCCCAATTAAACAAAAAGATTTTAACTCTGTGACAAAAATAAGACTGTACCTAGTGCCACCCCCCACCTCTTCCCCAGGCCTTTGTTTCGGATGGATTCGAGATGGCCACCACTGAATTGAGAAAAACACATAGACGAAGGATAGAGGAAGAAAAAAATGGAGTTAAGAGCTGTGTTTATAAAAATGTGGAGTATGGCCATGGAGCTCATTGAAAGCAATACATCAGAAGCTACTAAATGTATGAGAGAACTGCTAAGGCATCTAAGAGCCCTTGGTAAAAAAGCTAAGTTTTCTCAGAATTTCCTTAGGGCACACTGAAGCTAGTCATAAAAAATGCTGTCTTCCTTTATTCCTCCCCTACAAGCTGAGAAGACAATACCGGGGCTCCCCACCGAGGCTCGCGGGCTGTGGGCTTGGTCTGTGGAAGAGATGCAATCTCCACAATGGGCACCTGACCTTCCCCACCAGCCACTTCGGAAGTGCTCCCGGGGAGACGTGAACAAGGACTTTCCAGAGGACCGTGGCAGGGGCCACTGAGAACATAAATAAATTCCTCTGGGAATCACTGGGGAGTAGTATCTTTTGATTACCTTAGCCACACTTTCAAACACACCAAAGTGCTTTGGGCCAGAATATTTATATTATTTTCACTAAGCAACCCCCATAGTTCAGTGGTGTAGATTTTTCTCTCCTGGACAAGATATCAACCCCCCCCCATATCTCCTATGTATATTTAAAATATTACTAGAATTTTTTTAAACTAACATTTCAGAAACCCTTTAAACATACAGGAAATCACTGCATTGCTGCAATCTAATGTGAATGGAAAATTTGTTATTTCCCCCCTGTAACCTATTTTTTAAAACATACAAAGAATGCTAAGGTGTTTTTCAAATAGTGAGTTGATATAATTTGTTGTTTTGCTCTAAAACACATAGTCCCTAACAAAGTGTATTGCCACATAATACTGTTGGAATTAGTATACAAAATGTCAAGAAAGGAGGTGGTGGTGTGTTTTTTACCGATAGGTTATCCCTACACCAGCTATCATTATTATTTCTTATTTACATTCGTCACAGACAGGAGAGATCTTTAAGAATTCACAATGCCTTACTTATTTCCAAAATTCTAAAGATAAGAAATGTTCCTACCCCACTGGCTTGGCTAGGAGTACTATGTCAGTTGGAATTTCTCTCTGTTCAGCCTACCTCCTTCCTCATTTTCTATGAGTAGTCAAAATAGCAGAGTATCACTTTTGGAGTGACATGGCATTTCAGGAAAAGCCCACACGACAACTGTTTAAAATATTCTTTGCAAGTTTCTGACTGAGAAATACAACACAGGCAATTTGGCGAAGGCTTTAATTGTACTCAGCTTCTGCAATAGCAGACGTGAATAAGATGTGGGAAGTCAAAAAATGGACAGGATTATGAATCCAGCATTTAATTGAACACCTTCTATAGGCAAGTCTTCTCGCGGGGTACTAGTTGGCAATGTAAACATGAGAGGAGCAAGAATAGTTAGGAACAGAAAAGTTGTGACAGGGAAAGTTTTCCCTTAACCCGTGCAATGCTAAAACATGAAAGATTAAGGTTATAAAAAAAGGGAGCATTTAAAGCAAAGATAGAGACAGGCACTCTTTTGAGCAGCAGATATACACTCTTTCCCCCTAGGTCTTCTGTCCTCTGGAGCTAAAGGTCACACTTCTTATGCACTAGCAGAAACAGATCTGAAACCAACAATCTCCATAAAAGGCCAGACACCAGAGGGGTCCAAAGACAGGAAAAGACTGATGGCTGCTGGGTTGGAGGAAGGGGATATAATGGTGGGAGAGCTAAATGGTAGAGCACCCATGAGGGATATCTCTGCCAAAAGTAGAAAGTGGATTTGGCCACATGGTGTGTCCCAAAAGACTCGGAGTAAATTCCATGGGTAGAAATCAGTAAAAGAGCTGAAAAGACCAAAGAAAGCAGTCTAGAATTCCCTGCACCCTGGGGACGCAATGGGATTGGGAACAGATTGCTTGAAATGGAAGAGACGGAACACTTTCCTTTCTAACTGTGACTTCATTAGATTAGGTCAGTCTGTCACCCTAACTGGGCTCCACAAAAGGGGCTGGGGAGCCACCTAATAATCTGCAGTGTTAACTGTAGCATTCTTGTGGGTGTTCAATTCCTCTCCTCAGGTAGGCGGGGCCAAATGAAGGGCAGGTTCAAAGTGAGAGTGACCTGGGTCTCAAGTTATGGTTTGGTCTCAAGGTCCTTCTGGCCTCAAAAAAGTACAGGTGACATGCACAGGGCCAAACACTTGCCCTTGAGAGGTCATTTCAAAATAAAAAAAATACAAAATGATATTTGCAATCAATGAGAATAAGATCCCATTTTAAGACATAAAATTGGAGTCAATGGAAAATAGAAACCAAGCTAAGTGAAGAAAGAGGACTTATATGAGGGAATGAAAAGGATGCAGAGAGCACTTACAAGGAGTGGACACAGGTATATGGTATAAGAGATCCAAACAAAGGATCTGTGGGCATTCAAAGTCTGAGATGCTGGAAAGCTCCATTGATGACTTAAGGCAGGTAGGATCTCATCCAGAGAGAGACGGAGGACGAGATATGATATACCAGGAAATCAAAATAGTAATGACCAGCCCTGGCCAAGTGGCTCAGTTGGTTGGAGCATTGTCCCATACACCAAAAGGTTGTGGGTTTGATCCCCTGTCGGTGCATGTACAAAAGACAACCGATGGATGTTTCTCTCTCACATTGATGTCTCTCTCTCTCTCTTCCTCCTCTTCCCCTCCCTCCCCCCTCCTCTATCTCTAAAATCAACAAAAAACATACTCTTGGGTGAGGATTTAAAAACAATGATAATGCCCAAACAAAATGGAAAATGAGCATCGTCAGCTGAATATTGACTGGTACAATTTTGCTGGAACTCAAGGTACATTAAATAATACAAGTTGCTTGAAAGGTAGCCTTAGGCAATATGAAGAGAGACTTTTTGACAAGCAGTGGGGACCCAACTAAAACTTTGGAAGGACAACAGAGCTTCGTGAAAGGCCCTGTGTGAGGCAAGTCCTTCCTGCAGTTCTCCCAGATGTCAGCAGCGGCTGCAGTGTCATAAACTGAACTTAAAAGGATCAGAGGCTTCGGTGCAGGTTGGGAAGCTTGAAGCAAAGTGATCACAATCATGCCTTTTAGAAATATCTTCTAAAACTAACTTGGAAGAAAACTGCCAACACCAAACAGTTCTAGAGGAACAATATCCTAAATATAACTATGGTCCTTATTTGAGCCAATTTGAAGTTTGTCATATCTAATTGGATGTTTTTAAATAATGAACAGAAGAAGCAGAGAAATGGCCCAGACTCAGGCCATAGGATAATACCACATATCAATCACAATATACACAAATATATTTTCAAAACACAGGCAAATTTATTTTAGCAGAATAACATACCCCAGACCCAAACTGTAAGCTGGCCACATTCACTAGCATAGTAACATAAGTGTATTAATTTCTTATGGTGCTATCATTCCAAAGGAAAACGGTGGGATTTGAGAAGCATGAGTGCTGCAAGAAGAAAGATTGAGTGAAACACACTTATCTAAGCATAATTAACAGTCTCAAAATACTTCCTGAACAGCGCTCATTTCTTACCTAGAGCTACTGGTATATTGCATACATTTGATTCCATCACTTTGCAGCAAGGTGCCTATAATCCACAGAATTAAAAGCTACAGAACATCTATAATAGAGCAATAAACCTTTTTTAAAAAGGTTTAAAAAGTCTTAGCAACCACAAGAACTCAAATACAATATTTACGAAGTAGTGGGCCAGGAAAACAAGGATCTCAGGATCCTGCAAATGGTAAAGAAGAGCAAGAGCCCCCTTTCCCCCCAACTCTGATGTTTCCCCTCTAGGAGCCTAACATGGAGAGGAGGTAAGCATTTGCCTTCCCAGCCCCTTGAAAGACTGACTGGGAGGAAGTGGGGGCAGGCAGAGAGTGGGATAAAATAAGCCCCTTTGCTGTTGAGAGTTCAGGCCTGAAATAAACATAACCTCCTTCCCCCGTTCTTTCTCTCCAATTCTGGCATCAAGCAGAACAGAGATCCACAACTGATGCTGGGTCATGGCTTTGGGATCACAAAACCTCCACTTCAGGTCACAACTCTAACTCCTCTGACGGGGCATTTATTCAATCTCACTGAACCTCAGGTCCCTCATGTTTAAAAGTGGAGTATTATTAGATACTTCAAAAGGTTGTTAAAAGAACTCAGAAATAATGTCTGTAAAAATACTGAATATTAGATTTTTTAAAAAAAATATTAGTTTCCAAGACAGAACTTGGCTGGAGAACCTGGCAAGAGAACCTAGCTACGATGATCAACTGAACGCTGCCTCCGTGTCTTCCATCATTCCTTCTTCGCTGACTCCATCCACACCTTGGGGAACCCCTGGACCTGCTGGGGCTGGACCCCAACACTGAAGCCTGGGCCAGAGGCTTCAGGCCTGGGCGGGGGGCAGAGCTGGCAATCAGAGGGGGCTGGGGGCCGAGTTGGGTATCAGAGGGAGATGGGGGTCCCCTGCCCAGGCAAAAAAAAGATTTAAAAAAAATATTAGTTTCCCCTTTGTAAATCTGATACACACTCCTTTTTGGAATAACATATTAACATATTTATTGTGAAAATTTTTTAAAAAATTATTCATAATCACCCACCTTAAATGAATGGCTAAGATATTTTTTGTATGTTTCAATCTAATCTCTTTAGAATATTTTTAAAATTATATTATATGTATTCTATGTGCTGCTGCAGCAAGCACTAGTAGGTACACATGTGCATAGACACATATATTTTCAAACAATATCTTACAAAATATTGTAAAACATACTCAGTATGTTGTATAAATAGTACTTTTAAGACTTACAGAAATGAAACATTTTGGAGTAACGTCATCTATCCATCCTGTCTTTTATTGATTTCTTCCTTTGCTTTTCTGCTAAGACCCACTTTACTTTGATGTCAGATAAGTATATTATCTTCGAGCTCTTTCCTGCTTTCTTTTTTTACATTCAATCCTTTGATCCATCTGGAATTTATTTTTAGTATACAATGTAAAGTAAAGGCTAACTCTATTTTTTTCCAAAGACTTAGCCAGGTTTTCCAGAATAAGTTCTGAAAGAATCCTTCCTTCCCTTAAGAGCTTAAATGCCACTTTTATCACACACCTGAATAAAGTGCCTGAATGTTTTAATCCATGTGCCAACTTTGATGGTCTAATCGTGCCTGCCTGGGGTATTCTCAGACCATGTCCAGGCCCAGGGTGGGCACCTAGGGCACTTAGCAATGAGAGTCTGCCATGGCGAGGAAGATGGAAGGAGATGGTAACTGCAACAAATGTGGCATCCCTACTCTAGTGAATGGGTTTCTACATTTTCCAGCTCAACTCCATTGCAGCTTTATGATATATTTTAATATCTCCTAGCCCAGGTGCCCTTTTATATCCCTTCTTAATCAAATTATTTATGGCTGTTCTTTAATGTTTATTATTCCAGATGAATATTATATTCTCTTTACAAGGGTCCCAAAGAATTTTATTAAAATTATAGCAGCAGTAAATATATAAAAAATATGAAGATAAATGACATCTTTACGATGAGTCTTTCTAGCCAGAAACATAAATTGCTCCATTTATATAGTCATGTATTCTTTCAATTAATATATAAGTATGAATAAATGTGTATTCATGTGATATACATTCACATCTAGATTTTTTAAAATTATATGTCCAGTACTTTCTTGTTAAGTTTGTTTCCATATATTTCATATTCTTTGCGTTGCTATTGTGAATGGAGATGCGTCCATTACATTTTATACATGATTATTTCAAACTACTACTTTCATGTGTATTTTACATCCTCCTGTTATTGATAATAATTTTTTTCTGCCGACACATTTTGACTTTTTAGGTAGCCAAGGACATCCAATCTGAAGTCACTAGAATTTTACCTTAATTCATGTATCCCTTGTCTTCTCCCACTTACCCACTCGGAATGATACCCTTCCTGGATCAGTCTTCCCGATGCTGTGCCTGCTCTCACATGTCTAGAACAGCACTGGCCACACAGCAGTTGTGCAATAAGTATTTGGTAAATGACTCTGTGTCTTGAAATAATATTATCTTCCAAAAGTAACAGCAATGTCCTCTTCACAATTTTCAAGAGTTATATCTCAAAATTTTGGTTCTTGACTTAGAACCTCAAGAATAGCATGTGGAGGGGAGCGGTACATATTTTTCTTGCTCTTCACTGAGAATGTCAATGTTACTTTTCTATTACAGATGATTAATGCTTAAATATTGGGTTAGGAATAATTTGTCACTGTTAGAAATCATTTTTTCTATAACTAATTTGGTTCTTGTTTTTGGTTTCAAAATGTTTTTTAAATACACAATGTACTTGGACTCCATTTTGGAGATTTCTTAAAAAGGTTATCATCTATGTTTTCTCCTTTAGTCTACCAAAGACGTTTACTGTTTCAGGGAAAATAACAATTTTGGAGATTGGGGGTTTCCAGATCTCCTTGAGATGCTTAACATTGACACTGCCCAGAAAAACATCACTTATGCGGGAGCTTGCATTTAACCTCTGAATCCACAAATCTGTATAAAACTTGTGTAAAAACAAGTTTGTATTTAATTGCCTTTTGATGAAAAGATATTAATTTTTTTATGAACTATCCAAGAACCCATATACGCAAGGCAAAAAAAAATAAACACACACCCACATGAAACAAGCAATCCAAAATCATATAAAATATTTTCTAATGTTAAACATACTGCCAAATCCTAAAATAAGATCCATATTATCGAAATGTATTTTTCCTCTAATATACTCTTTAGCTTATTTGTCTACTCTATTAAATTTGCCTGTCATCAATATTTTATTTTGAAAATTATTTCCTTCACCTTCTTTCCTTTGTATTATATATCTAAATTATCATATTGAGTAGGTAGTTTATTTTCACTAAATACTTAATAACAAAGCGCAGATCTGAAATGTGTCTGTTAATTGCAGTTCCGTCCTATCCGCACATCTTGACACATGATCTCATCATTGCCATTTTTTCTTAACTGTCAGTAATTACAGTTTTGATTTCCTTTATGATCCAAAAACTTAGAAAAGTGGTTTGCATTTTATGGCTCTAGTATTTTCTATTTAAAACTCTGTTATTAATTTCTACTTTATTATTGCTTTGTGTTGAGATCATGTAAACTGTGCTCTTTCTAGTTTGAAATATTTATTCCATTCACATTAATTATATCCTCCAAGCTTTCCCCCCAAAACCATTTGTCAAAGACTCGGAATAATTGTGTTTCCAACACAATTAATCTTTTTCTAAAGTTTTGCTCTATAAATATGAAGAGACAGCTTTCTAGAAGTGAAGATATCTGGTGGGACTGAAGCCCATTAAGTGCTCTTTCCCCCCAGATGAGATGCAGCTTTGCAAATAATGAACTTTTCTAAGGAACCCAAAAAAATGGCTGTCAGGATCCTGACGGTTAGTTCTGGAGTGGTGGGTGATGGAAGCCCATGTGTAAACAGATGCCAACATAGCAGGAACTCAGCCCCCTTTCTACCCTGTGAGGACCATGTCTGTGCCAGGAGAGGCATCAGCATGAGGGGATGGAAAAGCATCACAGAATTTCCTGCATCCTTCCCCTCTGTTCAGCCAACTCTCTCCTGCTTAATCACGAACCCCTGGCAAATCTTATGACAAACTTATGACAACTGCTCTCTTCCTTGTTAATCTAAATAAAAAACTTCCAATGCAATTCAACCAATGCAATTACATTTCCCACTCCTTTTATTGTGTTTTTAATATACAACGTGTCATAATTGTGCTTTCACTGTGGAAGTTTCTTTATATTATATAAGATAAGCTCATTATTTCTCATTTAATGATTTTTAAATGTATATTCTATGAGTTGTTATATCAATTTCACTATTTGCACTTAGCTGATCTATTTTATTGTAGCCCATTATTTGATTTTAAAGTTAGTATTGGAAACGGGGTATTTTTAAGCCTAATCTGAAAGAACCTCTTTGTCTTTTTAAGTGGATATTTGATGCACTAGTATAAATTGGCATAATTAAATCTCATTTTACTTAAGGATCAAAGGCTTTATTTTATGAACTCAATTGGTTTTAGAGCAAGACTAAAATGAGTTACTTCACTCATTCTATCCAGTTGGAGAAAAGCATGCAGAATATTATTTCCAATTTTTATATCATTCTCACTTTTTGGTGACTTTCTTGGATAAGAGTTACACACAAGATACAAATCCAAGGGTACTGCAAAGAGCTCAAACAATTCATTAGGGATTCCGTAGAGTCTATATGGAATAAAGATCCCTTAAATCTGTTCAAAAACCATAGGCAAGAGTCAAGAAACAGACACCATAATTAGTTACCAAGAATGTGCTGTGAGCCCCAGAGAAATGACTACACAATGAAAAAAGACAACAATCCTCCCAGTAAAATACAAAAATCAATATTGAAAAAAAATTCTGTAACGTGACAGATTCTAAAACTAAGACAGAAAAGGTTTATTTGCTTACGGTTAATCTTACAATTTAAAAACTGATTGTGAAGTTAGATTTTTGTGTGCATTTGAGTCCAATAAAACATAATTGGTGGCCTACAATTCCTTACCTAATTCAGTTCAATTTCTGATATAGAACAGAAGGCCACTTAGATAAAGCATAGTGTAATATTTTCAAGGATCCATGAAAAAATAGTATTGATTTCCCTAAAAAGATGCTCACAAAATAAACAGGTTTCTTGTTGCAAGACAAAACAGTTGTTTCAGCAGTATGTATGAATTGGGGCCTATTTGCCACACTGACAAACTTAATTGTTTGCTTCACAGAAAGAAATACTAGAAACTAACCAGCAACCACTAATGTAAGATAATATAGTTAAACTATCAATCTAAGCATCAATAAAACCTGATCTACAACATACTAAAAACAATGTGCCTCATATTCATTCTCTTAAGTGCATCTTCGATTGTTCAGAGAACCAAATTTTTGAGTGGAACTTTCAAAAGTATTACTGAAGAGAGAAGTAATTTTTGAATTATGAAGTTATAAATTTCAATAACTGCACCTCAAATAAAAACATAGATCCCTTTGTGTACTGAGAATAATGATTTTTAGGTATAAATCTTTCAAAAAATAAGCTTTGGTTTAATTTAGTCTTTGAATAAAACTGATGTGCCTATAGATCAAAAAAACAATTACAGCTTTAGATAAAATTGAATTAAGAGAGGCTTTCTATATTTAGTTGTAGTAAAAACAATACAGATGTCAATAAAAAACAAGCTCCCTTTACTATCTGCTTTATTGCTTCAATTGCTCAGACATATTGAAGTGAAAGAATTTTTTTTGTTATGAGCTCTGCTTTATAAAATGTATGTTTACTCTAAAATGTACACTATGCATACACATAAACATATTTATATGCATATAAATACATGTGAATAAAGAAATCTATGTTAGATTTCAATATATAAAAAATTCACTATATTCTGGTCAACATCCACAGGAAAATATTAGATTGCTAACATTTGATTATCTGGGGTTAGGCTCCCCCCCCAGCTAATTATTCTTAATGTGAATTTAATCCACTCCTACTTTCTTTTTATCTGGTATTAATATGAAAACACTATACTATAATATGATCAACAATGAAATAAAATAAAATGTATTTTCCAACTATATATAAAATACATAGCTTCTAAAATATAAAAGATATACACAGATATAAAGATATATAACATATACTGAAATATATGTGTATATATGCATATAAATTATATATACAGTTGTAAGTGAAACAGTTTATTCTTATGTAATTATTGTATTCTTTTCCAAACAAATAACTGTAAACCTACTTTTGCCACAACCTGTACATATATATTCTCAGAAATTTAGCTGTAATTTGTTTATACTCGGAGGAGCACTTATATTTAATTTAAAAATTTCTCTTATATTTTCCTAAATCTGAATGGAATCAGTCATGCTTGCTAGTCCCTGGGAGCTATCAGTATGGATTTACTAGACAAAGAGTGGCATCTCGTTTAGCTATTATGTCCCTCTGCTATTTCAAGTCTCTAGATTTGCCAGTTTAGTTCCACCTACTGAAGAATCTGACACCTTCATTGGATTTTCTGGAATGAAAGTTAAGTATATCTCAATATATAAAATTAAAAACACCTCCATGTTCCCTTGTCCATTTAAAGGACCAAGTTTCTTCTTTAAATCTGAAAAAACAAAAGAGAAATAATAATAAAAAAATCCTTATCTTTATATGAATAACTATAGATTTTTAAATGCTTAAGGGCGTCCTTAACAATGAATCATTATTACATTTTATTATCCTTGGAGGACGAAGCACAAAAGATTGATGAGAATAACTACTCAAAATATATCTTAGCCTGCCTGATTTACTGGAAGAATAAAATGCGCCTGAACTCTGTAGGCTGATATTTAAATGTCAAATCATACTAAACACCTTTGCCATATTCATGCTGATAAGAGAATTTAAGACTTACATTGAAATTATTATCTTTACCACACTTAAGCTTCAACTAAAACAAGTATCCTGCCTATATGTGGGCAATTTATTGGTACTGTAAAAAAAATTAGAATATAAAGATTTTCCATCCTTAAAGGAAAAATAGAAGAAATTTTCCTAAGTAAATAAGAAATTAATAAGTATTATCAACTAGTAAAACACCTATAGCATTTTGTAGGTAAAACTAATGCTCATTTTTTTAAAGGAAACCTCTACAAAACCAAGGTAGCAACTTTTTTAAAGAAAATGCATTATTTATGAATTGAAGTGACTGTCGAGTAGAAGTTCCAGACTAGAAATGAGCAAAGAGTTGGTCCATAATAAGTTTGCAGGCTATTACCTACATGTTAGCCCCAGCATCTCTGATAGCTCTATCTTAATCTCAGCTAAGGACATTAACTTAGCATTACAGTTCACAGCAATAAAAGTATCCAATAATTCATTCAAAAATTTAAGGGTAAAAAAGGAAATATGTATCATTTTAGATGAATTGAAGCCCTCTGTCTGTGAAGCATGATAAAAGTATGCATTCATTTTTTGAATCAAAATTATAACACAAGATCAAATTTAGTATTATTTTTATAGTATTTAGGTCTCTGATACAGAATTATAACAAATGTACCACTTCAAATAGTATTTGGAAGAGAAACTGTAATTCTACTTCGAGAGTGAGTTTATTTTGAAAAATCTGTAACTGAGGCCCAGCCGGCATGGCTCAGTGGTTGAGCATCAACCTATGAACCAAGAGGTCACGATTTGATTCCCAGTCAGGGCATATGCCCTGGTTGCAGGCCCGATCCTCAGTGTGGGGTGTTCAGGAGGCAGCCAAGTAATGATTCTCTCTCATCACTGATATTTCTATCTCTCTCTTCCTCTCCTTTCCTCTCTTAAGTCAATAGAAATATTTTTTTTAAAATAGGAACTGAGTAGAGTATCTCTTCCTTTACAGTGTCTTTTGGCCAAAGCAAGATCCATGTCACACTCTCATCTGTCATTGCTGCCTCTCACGGTGACCTTGCATGTCTCTCCCTCTCTCTTACTTCTTAGACCACCTCCTCCTTAGCCTCATTCCCAATCCGTGCTTGTTCTTCACACACAGCAACTCTGGCTCTGAGGAGTCACAATGATCCCTTGGCCTCTTTTTTGAAAGCCATTCCTCCAACTAAATAATAACTCTCAATGTCAATAACCAAAAATCTTTCATGATCTTGCCTATTCTGCATAAAAAGAATCTGCTACACAAAAATTTACATAAATTTCTTACATCACTTTCATAAATGTTTTTAATAGACACTATTTTATTTCATCTTTGAAAAATGACAGTAACATTAGAGGACAGATATAATGACTTTTCTTTATATAAAGGAATAGATGAAAAATTGTCAAATGACTTGACGAGGGTCATGTAGCTGATTAAGGCCAAAAAGGCTTCAGTCCTGGACTTCAGATTTTCACGTCAAGGCTATAAGGCCCAGGCGAGTGTGAACATAGGGTTGAATGCTGATTAAAAGGAGGGCAGGTTGGATATTAATATTCACACCCTGCTAAGGGAAAGGGGACAACTTATTAAAAGCTTGCTATATACTAAGCCCATCCATTATATAAACTATCTATTTTATTCTTGCAAACAACCTTACAATGAAGCATTTTTCATACTCAGTTTATAGGAGAGAAAACTAAATCTTTATGAAGCCTGATTTCTAACTTCGATGCCCATACTCATTTTTTGAAACATTCCTGTCTCCTACTATACATGCTACAGGGGCAAGAAATATAGAGAGATTTAGGTTATAATAGATGTGTGTATGTGTGTGTGTGTGGAGAGAGAGAGAAAAAGAGAATACTGTATTAAATAAACATTCATTCAATTAAAAGGAACACATCTAACAGAGAACTAGTCACATTTTAATTCTACTTTATGAGTTTAATAATTTTTATGTTTTAAAAATTTTATAGTACCAATAAATTATAATAAATTCATATCTGCCATTATTTTTAGAAGCCCTCGGGTTAAATATATAATTCAGAGTGTTTTTCATATTTCTAAGAATATCAAGTATCACCCCCCCAAAATTCAAAGGTCACAAGTATAAGTTTACTATTTCTTTTAAAAAGTGTATGCTTTTAATGCCAGAAATAATGCATTATAATTTTTTATCAAAACAAATGAAATTTTAAGGCAAAGCTGAAAAATGTCAGTGATTAGTAAGGGAGGGTTACCTCAAGGGTGCAGTTTTGGTACTTTCCCTTCGAAGTTCCTTGGATCTCACCTGGATTTCAAAGGAGGTAGCACTGCAGACGTGGCACTTAAACATCTCATTCATTGGCTGGGAATCTCTAAACTACTATGAGGTCCCATTAAAGCATAAAAGTGTCTTCAATACTCAAATGAAAGAAGGTTCTGAATTTCTTGGGCACAAACTCAACAGGATAGTTGTTAATATCATTGTTAAGACCCTCCAGATATATATATTTAGGTATCATAACCACATAAGGTAAGCTCTGTTATTAATTCCATTTTAGAGATGAGTGAACTGAGACAGAGACATACTTAAATCATCCATTTTTCCTTTTATCTTTATTATAAAAATATACTGTAGGTCCTTATTAAAATTTTTATGAAATAAAATGGACTCTGCATAAATAATAACTTTAAATTAACCAGACAAACATACAAACCTTTTCTTACTGTACTATAACCAAGTCTTACTGGACTATAAAAGTAACATGCTCTTTATAGCTTAGCTAGAACTATAGATTAAAAACTTAAGTCTTTTGGGTCCAGTTCATTTATGCTTTGAACCAAAATTAAACAAATGACTGTGTAGATATGACATTTCTCGTTTTGTTTTTTTATCCAATGCTTTGGATAGAGAAATCATTATATGATTCATAACGATGCTGCCTGTACAAAATGCCATATCCTTCTTATAATCTTAATACCTAGCCACTATCATGACATTGCCAACATGATCACCTAAGCCATCCAACACAACCAAGTTGGCCAAGCTGTTTAGCTGGTCAAGAAAGTTTTTTTCTCTTAGTCCTGGTAGATAATGGATTAGACTAGGTCTGGTCTGAGCCTACATTGAGCTCATGTTTAAAATTTTGCAGAAAATAATTGCTCTGTCCCTCTTACTTTTCAATAAAAATGTTTTTAACCATTTGAGAATGACCCTAGGAGTGGGAAAGGGTGTCTCTATTAACCAAGTCAAAACCTATAAAAAAATCAAAAATTGTATTTAACTTCTGAAGTGATCTTGAGCTATGAAATCCAAACCTGGGAAACAGATTACTCTGGCCTCAAAAGCTCTCTGCTGCAGGTTTGACTACTGCTCTGTTATGTCCTTGTTATCAGGATTAAAAAGCCCTCTGAAGACTAGCAGGGCAAGCTACCACTCTGTGTAGCTCACTGATTTCCATGTAATTCATTCTACTTGAACAGTCTGATAGTCCCATAGTTGCAACCACTGTGTTCAGTCTCTCTAGTTCAATGGTTCTCAAATCTGCCTGCATATTGAAATCACCAGGGGAGCTTTCAGAAATACTAATGCCTGGGCCTCGCTGAAGACCAAATCTTTTAGGCGTGAGTAAACTTATTGGGCTGACATGCAGAATCCAGGAACCCCTCATTTATAGTGAGAAAATAACTGATTCAAGATCATCAGTGTCATTGAGGGTATGGGCCAATTTCAATTCAAAAGGGTCTTAAGGTTGGCATAAGATCTGCCCCTACCTAGAGAATTTGATAACAGCAATAGAGAGCACCAATACCTCAGTATCCAGATTAAGCAAAGACATATGGCCAATGTGAAAAGATCTCTGAATTATTTTTACTCATTGTAAGGTAAGTTAGTTTAAGAAATGGAACCAGTTTATATTTTCTTGCCCATAGTATCATGTCAGTGAAAATTGATTCAGATTTCTTGAACCATTTGAGATACTCAAAGGTGAAAAAAAATCAATAATGTTTATTTTATAATTATTTAAATGAGATGAGGCCCGGTTGGCATGGCTCAGTGGTTTAGTGTCAACCTATGAACCAGGAGGTCACAGTTCGATCCCCAGTCAGGGCATATGCCTGGATTGTGGGCTCAATCCCCAGTGTGGGACGTGCAGGATGCAGCCGATCAATGATTCTCTTTCATCATTCATGTTTCTTTCTCTCTCTCTCCTCTCTCTCTCTCTCTCTCTCTCTCTCTCTCTCTCTTCCTCTCTGAAATTTATATATATATATTTAATGAGATAAGGAAGATGAGAAAGAATATCCATGATGATGGGATACAGCAATTTTTACTGCCTTTGCATCTGTATAGTACTTTCAGTGTAACCAGTTCCTAATTTTGTTTCTAGCTTTGTTCTAATACATATAATGGACATTATAGATACTAAAATAGACTTACTATCTTATAGAATCAATGAGATAAACTATGCACAGAAGTGAATCTTCATTCTCAAGCACTCATTTAGTTCATTCCTTTAATCAGAATTTTAGGAGGAAAATTTCAATAAAAAATTATATTTCTTCTTAACATTAACCTTAACTGTTACCAGTAAAGGTGCTAGAAGCTTTCTACAGTATAAATAAATAAAATGAAATCACCTGCACCTAAATATCTACATTAAAGTTGGTTTTGAGCAGAAAAATGTATATCTACATATTGTTAAACTGAAATCCATCCCTTGATGATTGCCGCAGAGCGACTGGCAAGGTTTATTTAGCAAATTTCATGCCAAGCTTCTGAAGTATGCACCCTACCCTTTTCCACACATAATTCAACATAAACACTTTTCTTCTGACAGACATTTTGAAAGATCAAAGTGCAGAACAAAGGCAAAGAGTGACAGGAAGCGCAAGTTCTGGACTGTTGAGATGAATGGATGGATTAGCCAGAAAATTCACGATGACACCTTGGACCTGCAGAAGTGGTTCTGTTTATGTGATTACAGTTTCAATGCTTAGGAGACCCAAAGCTCAAAACAGCCATCTTCCTCTCTGCCCCTACAGGAAACCCTGCAATATTTCAGAAAGCTCATCCATCAATGCCAATCAGTGCAATTCACCTGACATCTCATTATAGGTTTTAAGCAACTGGATGTCATCTACAAGAGGACAAATAGTTCATTACACAAACCATTATGGACCAAATAGAACCCTTATGCAAAACACATCAAACAAAACCCGGTATATGGCCAGCCAGGGCTAGATAAAAGTCAAATAAAATAAACCAACTATTGTGGAATATGCTTCTTACAGAGCACAATGATCCAATTGCCTCACACTTGTGATTTACAGACTTGTATTATAAGAAGCAGTGCTGAGCTTGCTAAAAAAAAATATGGTTTTATGCATATATCCGTGAAATACAGAATTAGATTAGGAGTGAAGTTTTAACTACATGGACTCTCTGATGTAGGAGTAGAAAAAAAAGGAGAATGTTTGGGTTCACTAGCTGGAGTTCAATATTTTCAGCAATTTCCAGCCACCCTCTAAATTAATGTTTTCAGCAGTGTCGTATACCATCATGTTGATTTCAGAATATGGCAAAACATCAAAATCCTGGCCAGTGTTACTCCTTTCACTGCTAGCTTGAAAGGATATGCAATTAATTATATTGCAGATTTATGGGATTCTAACTAGAACCACACTGACTGGCTTGCTAGTGAGTACAGGAAGAAGGAAACCCACTTGGGACTTGAAGAACCTATAGGACTACACGCACAATGGTTTGCTGGAATAAATTACTTTCTTAATAGCTTGTGCTCCAGTCTATTAAAATTCATACTTTCTTTCCTTTTTAGTATCATTATCTCTTTGGATAAGTTATATTGTAGTTACCACAAAGAGGAACTAAAAAAGCAAGTCTTAAAATACCATTTTGGGTGGGGGTTTTTTTCAGCTTTTTTTTTTTTCACTCTTCTTGAATGTGCTTTGAACCTACCAAAAAAAATTATTATTGCATTGGCAGGTGGTGGGAAAGTTGACCTTATAATTTCTTCCTATCCTGGAATGATTTAAAGATTCTCTATGAACCTTTTTTCTCCCTCAGAAAGCAGTCACACTGATGCAAACAATCCCATTTCAGGATGATGGCAGGGACAGACTCAGGGAGTGGCACACTTCCTCAATCAATCCTTGGAGTCTCGCCTTGATAGACCATGAAACACTTTTCACGACTTGCTCTGCAAAATCCTCAAAAAATTTTTAGAATAACATTGCTAGATACCTTGTTTTAATTGGCCTCCTTTCACGCAAAGCCCACAGCACTGAGGGAAAATACAGCCCATGCAAAATTAGAAATGCCACTGAGAGAGTCATTAAGTTCATAAAGACTAGAAATGAAGCTCAAGATAAAGTATTCTCGAGATTACAATGTAAGGACACTAACATACAGATACTTAAGAAAGAAAACAAAAAGGGATGAGAAAAAAAGGAAAAAAGACATTCAAGATCTGAAATCTAACCCACTTGTTTCATTTTGGGACAACATAATAAGCATATTATTACAATATTCTAAATGCTGCTACAGAAAATAATGACGTAAGTTGTTAATTACCTTTTTCTTGAATTTGATTTCACAAAACTGAAATTTTTTAAGTGTAAGAAATGGTTTACGTAAACACCTCAATGTTCTATTGTTTCACAAAACAGAATGGACTCAAATATTTTAATATCACAAATAACGGAGAATTTCATCTCATTTATAATTCAGAAAATAGAGGAAAACATAGCATGATCTAGTCAATTTTTTCCTAGCCTGAAATATGAAAAATGTGGGAGTATTTTTCATTTTAAATACATAAAGGTTGCTGAAGTAGAACAAAGGTAAAGCACTAAGAAAACCATAGATGGCCCATATATAAAGAGTGTGAAAGCACTTAGCCAGGTGGTAGATTTTTCAGGGGCTAAAAAATGGGTTTAGTGGACTTTTAAACTAGTAACAGATGGATAAAAAGGATAATTTATAATCTCTGTGTCTGGAAACTTATAAGGATTTTTGTCAGTATATCCAAGCATAAGGCTGTGCCCACATAGTGAGTTGAACAATTCTAACCCCCATTCCTGATCAGAGGAACCAGAGAGAGGCATGTCCCTCTTTGACTTGGCCACTGGTCACGTGAGGGCTTCCACATTTAGTTTTCATTTTCTGAATACGGGGAGTCCCCCCAAAATGTACATACTCTTTAACAGTTAATAGCTCAATTTTGAAAATGAAATTGTATTTTAATAAACACTGCCTTTATAATTATTCAAAATGTGTGCAAACATTTTTGGAACACCCTATATATGTCTGAAAGCTGGAGATGTTCTTTCTTCTTCAACATAACTCAACTGTATCATCATGAAGTTCAGACAGTGGAAAGCATAAATCTTCAAAGCCAACACAAAGGGGATAGAAGAAAAAGGCATAAAATTCAACTGATAGTCTTTTGTTCCATATAATTAATTTAAACCTCTTCCCCCAGAAAATAAAGCCCATTTTATCAAAACAATGCAGTTTGCTTTATACGCAAAGAGTTCAGGTGAGTGGCAAAGTTCTCATCAATGGAACCGAATGGAGTGCAGAAGCAGAACAGTGTTCTGTTATGTTTGATAAATTTGATACAGGGCAATGGTATCATTAGAGATCACTAATTAGTCGGGGACACTTGGTTAACGTGTGGAAGGCAAAAAGGAAACTGGATTCCCTACCTTAAACTGCACACAAAAAAACCCAATGGACTCAAAGGTAAAATATATGCCTTAGCTGGTTTGGCTCAGTGGATAGAGTGCTGGCCTGCAAACTGAAGGGTCCTGGGTTTGATTCCAGTCAAGGGTACATGCCCAGGTTGTGGGCTCAATTCCCAGTAGGGGGCGTGCAGGAGGCAACCAACCAATGATGCTCTCTCATCATTGATGTTTCTATCTCCCTCTCCCTTCTTCTCTGAAATCAATAAAAATATATATTTTAAAAAAAGGTAAAATATGATGGTAGCTTTAATTTTAGAATAAATACAGGAAGGTAGCTTTATGGCCATTTTGATAAGAAACTTCAAACAAAATATAAAAGAGTGTTAACTATTAAAGAAAAATAATAAATTTGAATCCATTAAACTTAAAATCTTCTGTTTATCAAGGAACACTATAAAGAAAGTGAAAAAAATCCTACAATCTGGAAATAGGTCCTGGCAACATAAAATTGACACAAGATTAGTATCAGATTATTCCAATAACCTCTGTATGTCTGGAAGACCTTGTAGAAGCCACCCCAAAGGAAAATAGACAAAGGGCCTTTCCCACAAAAAGAAAAAAAAAGAAAAAGATCCCCATGCTATGTTGAATAAACACATCCAAAGATATTCAACCTCATGCTAACCAGGGAAGTGCAAATGAAGATCACATTAATATCCTCCGGATGACAAAATGAATTCTGAATACACAGGTGTTGGAGAAAAGGCACTCTCAGACAATGATGATGAGTTTATAAATTTATGCCAAACATCTTTGAAAATAATTTGACATTGTAAAATTGCATGTACCCATATTATGACTCAGCAATTCTACTTCCAGATAAACCCTAAAAACAGCTACACCACTAGCAGCAAACATGTATAAGCATCATGTTTAGAAGAAAATTAACTATAATAGTAAAACCTTAAAACAAAATGCCTATTAAGAGGAAAATAGGTAAGCAAGTATAATTTATTCAAGTAATGAAATATTAAAGTATAGTGAAAATGAATAAATTCCAGCTCTACATAATAACCTTAGAATGAATTTTACAACAAAATATTCCGTGAAAAAAGCAAATTGTAGAATATTGCATATATTCTCATGCTATGTCTACAAAGCTCCAAAACAAACAAACAAAAAAAAACTAAACTAAAGATTGCTTTATAGTATACACAGATATAGTACATTTTTACAAAAACAAACAAATGGTAATGAGAAATTCAAACTAGGTGGGTAGCAATTATCACAGAATTGGATTGGTGTAAAATGCAGTACCACACATACTGGTAAAGTTCCTAAGTGGGGTGATGGGTTCATAAGCACTCATTTTATTATAAATTACATGTTGTATATTCTTCTGTATGTATAAAACCTTACACTAAAAAATGACAGAGTTGAAATTTCTAATGCTAGACTTTATATGTATAAAGGGGAGAATGAAAAATGTTGGCATACCTTTTCTGTTTGGTTTGTGTATGGTCTTGACTAATTTTTATGTCATTCAAATTTCAAAATGAGGCATATCATATAAGAAACCTGGCACTCTTTTCTTGAAATGTAGGAATAACTGGTGACATACTAGTAGACCCCCATTCTCGCATGGTACAGAAATCAGTGAAACTAAGTACAAGCTGCTCCCTCTAGTCTGAGTGCCCCTGGCCAGCTTGATTCCTTCATTTGTTATCATCCTGGTCCAAGTTACCTGAGTTTGCAATGCCTTAGAATGAACAGGAATTAACGATGGCTCTCTCAGAATGGTGAAGTTAAATATTGGTCTTACTTCTTCTCTTGGCTTATCTGGGCTTCTTATCCTTCTGTAGTGACTATCACTAATGAGAAGGGAACACGAGCATTATTTTGATGACTATTCCAAGAGAAAAATAAAGAAATCCCATACAGATGAGAAGAGAATGAGAAACAAGTTACCAGGAAAGCTAGTGAATGCTACATGTTAAGAATCCCATTTTAATAAAACTAGCCTAATTTATAACATTTTAATAAACATGTTTAAAACAAAACATTTTATATAGTAGTTTTTATTAGGGAGTAAATAATATGTAGAAGATATAACTATTGAATTAAAAGCATCACTGTTAGCCCAGCCGCTGTGACTCAGTAGTTGAGCATAGACCCATGAACCAAGAGGTCACTGGTTCAATTTCTGGTCACGGCACATGCCTGGGTTGCTGGTTCGATCCCCAGTAGAGGGTGTGTAGGAGTAGCTGATGGACGTTTCTATCTCTCTATCCCTCTCCCTTCTGTCTCTCTCTAAAAATAAAATAATAAAAAATAAATAAATAAAAGCATTACTTTTACATAAAAATAGAAGAGTGAATTCACTAGGATTTCAAACTGAGAATGGAATACGAACTAGGTGAACAGCTATAAGCATTTCTTTTAGAAACCAAGTTATAACTCTGTAATTGCAAAGATGGAAAGCTGCCTTGTAGCAAAGGCCTAACCTCCCTGCCAAAAAATTTCATCATCTTTCAGCATCATATGTTCTTACATTTTCTTGAAGAATAAAAAGAAAAAGGTGGTTCTGAAATGTCTGCATCCCACCCTTTGGCTCTCAGCCCTGCTCCTCTGGAGTGTATTCATTCATGTGGAACTGCATCAGCCAAGGAGGTTCTTAGCCAAGTGTGACTGAGAGGCCAGAGCCCATGGAAGAATCAGCGTAAGTCTTCACTGGCATTGCCGCAAGTTATTTTGGGGCAGAGATCTTCCACTGGAGCAAATTCTAGGTCCTGCATCTCAGCTAGTTCCCATGACCTAGAAACTTTATTCCTCAAGTCCTAGGCTATGTCAGCCACTATTTTCTTCTCAACATTTATAGCTAGTAACTGACCGTATGTTCTGTGATGGAACTTCTACATCCAAGAGTCACTTAGTAAAGAATTTGTCATTTTCTCTTAAGCCTTGCTCACAACTACTCTGCAGAACAACATCACCTATGATCAATTTCCTTCCAGTTTATCTCCACAAAACACATAAATCAATGGAAGGAGAGAAGTAATTAAATTACAGCAGGAGGAATGAGCATGGGAATACGGGTCTGCCATTTTATTATTCAATCCTAATTCATGATTCTTGGTTGCTTTGGGAGCTCACAGAAAGTTAAAATAAATGGAAGATAAATTGACAGGGGGGAAAAAACACAAAAGGGGAAAAAGAATTAATGTGAGATAATGCATCAGGCATTATGTTACAAAGATTTAACTTCTCTTGAACTCTACTTGGAAATTACTATTATTATTCCTATGCTAAAGATGAAGAAACTGCATTTTTCATTCTCGGAACAGGTTGACTATAATGTATCCAATGACATGGCTAGTAAGTAGTAGATCCAGTGTTTAAATTCCATAGAATGGGGTTTTCCCATTAGACCACACTTTCTAGAATATGGGACTGTGCAAATTCATGCTTTATTTGCCTACGCATGCCATAGGGATCTCATAGTCAGGCATTTCAAAAATAAACTCATTATTACTTTGTTCCTTTGACTGTATTTCCTATTCCTAGGCTAAGATCAAATGATTTTGCAAAATGAGTTACCATAAATTCATGTTAATGTTATTCCTTTCTACTCAATAATTTTTATGTGATGCCAGGAGATCCTCTATACCAGGGAGCAAATGTGTGGAGCATACAGCACTACTTCTCCTGATTACCAAAGCCAGGGCTGCTCATCAAGCTGTTAGCTTTTCATGCAATGTCGGCCTGAGAATCCTTAATACGATATTCTGTGCAGCCACTGCCAATCAGAGTTAGCACTGAATCAAAAATTTATATACCACTCTCATCCTATCTCACTCACCACTGTGGTTCCAAACCTATCAAAACTAATCACCAATCATATCTCTGCCCTACTTACTCCTGGCAAATAGCCTTGCAGCCTAGAAAACAATGTTCTTTCTCCTTGTGCCATCTCTTATTCATCCACATCTTCATTTACTCATTACTTTTTAATCTTCTGCCCGCTACGTGATACGTGCTCAACTCATTCTTGCTCAATAAAAATAAACTCAATTCTGCTGCATTTTAAAAGAATCATCTAACTTTTTTCCAATCCTGCTTAATTTTTAAGCTCTTTGAAATAATGATCAATAATTATTTCTCCCTTTTATTTTCCACCTACTCATTCCTTTTTGCCCTACTAAAGGTTTAGCAGTCAAATTCAATGGTTTACTTAGTCTATATTTTTTTAAGTTTTTCAATGATTTTTAGAATTTTTTTATTTTTAAATTACAGTCTACAATCAATATTACTTTCTATTAGTTTCAGGGATATAGCACTGGGGTTAGACAATCTTGTGCTTTACAAAATGTTCCCAGTACCCACCTGGCACTGCACATAGTCCTTACAATATTATTGACTATATTCTGTATGTTGTATTTTATATCCCCTCTGTTATTTTGTAAATACCAATTTGTACTTCTCTATGCCTTTACTTTTTCCACCCTACCTTCTCAACCCCCCTCCCCTCTGGCAACCAGCAGTCTGTTCTCTGTACCTATGAGTTTGTTTCTTTAGTCTTAATCCTACTTATTTACTTTGCTGCTCTTCCAATGAATTCCCTGGGGATCTTGTCAAAATGCAGATTTAGATTCCTTGGGCCTTGCCGGGCCGAGATTCTGAATTTCTAGCAAGCTTCCAGCAAAGCTCATGTTCCTAGTCCATGGACCACACTTTGAGTGACAAAGCTGTACACAACTCTTTCATTTTTGGATCATTCTTCTTTTTCACTCCCAAGACATACCCCATGCGAGTTCTCTCCATTTCCTGATCGCCCTTTTGCTGCCTCCTTAGGAGTTTTTTTTCTTCTTCTTCTTTCTTGGCCCTAAACATTTTTTTAAATTTCTAATATTAATAAAAATAATATATTTTGAGCATTTATTCTGTTCTAGGAACTATGCTACAAACCTTAGTCATCTTAATCCTCAGAAAAATCCATGAGAAGCTTTCACTTTACAGATGGTAAATAGAGGTGCCATCACCAACACCCCACAGCTAGTCTGAAGCAGGGATTCAGCCCCAGGAGATTTAATTCGAAAGCCTGGGACCTTCACCTTGGCAACCCTGCCTCCTGTCAGTGTTGTTCAAGAAGACATGAGTGAGCCAGTGATGCCAACCTCACATCTTGAAAGCACGCGGCTGAAAGGTGCGATAAACAAGGGGAAGTGGCTGCCATAAGAGGGATTGTGCACTATGGCAGGGAATCTGAGAAAACACAAGATGGTGAATGGATTGCCATTGCAAAGTAATCTGATACAGCCCAAGCACTCGGAATTAAACTTCTGATTAAAAAAATATTCATGATAGGGCATTTACCCAGGGGGGAAATATCAAACTCTGGGCAGTTCATCTCCTTACCATGCAAGCCACTGAACCAACAGACACAATGTGATGTCCTTTATATAAAAATGCCAAAGCAGCCCTCACCGGTTTGGCTCAGTGGATAGATCGTCAGCCTGTGGACTAAAGGGTCCCAGGTTCGATTCCGGTCAAGGTTATGTACCTTGGTTGTGGATACATCCCCAGTGGGGAGTGTGCAGGAGGCAGCTGATCGATGTTTCTCTCTCATCGATGTTTCTAACTCTCTATCCCTCTCCCTTCCTCTCTGTAAAAAATCAATAAAATATATATTTTTTAAAATGCCAATGCAAAAGTTCTGAGAATGGAGATCGACCGCCTACAAAAAGAAGAGACACCTGGGCCTGTGGCCTTTGGTCTATATTTATGCCTTCCTCTGTGCTCGGGCGATTGGCCTTCCCTAATTAATCCATATAACACTGCACTTCTGAGGGGCAAATTAGAAGCAGAAAATATCTCCACTTTGCAAATAGGAAGCAGATGCGGTGACTTGGTGGTTCTTAGTGAATCAGTAACAGAAATTCAAAATCCAGCCAGACTTAGATTCCAATGATTTATCTACACAGCATAGAACCAAAACCAAGCCTTAAAAAACAAAAACAAAAATTGGGTACTTTCTTGGTTAAGAAAGAGAACAACGAGGACACTCAAAAAAAAATTTTGTTGTTGTTGTTGCTAATTTAGGCCCAATTCTGCTAAACACAAAAATGCGCCAATTCTTTCTCTAGAATTAATTATTTCTTCTAAAACACAAAATTACTAGACAGAAGTCTTGCCCATTAATCCTCACAATTAGCTTTAGAAGTATCTGAGATCAGACACCAGGAAGTTAACAAAAGATAGATACCTCATTTGACATTAAGAAAAAGTAAAGAAGGAAATTGTATGAAAATCCACTGTGGCTAAAATAAAAGTCATGGATTAAAGGCTCTATGAAAAACCACCTTATTAAACCCTATTTTTCCTTAAAAGAGATAAATAGAATTAGTATAATTAATGGCTGTAATTACTTTTATAATGTGCTTTTCTTGACATAAACATTCTTTAATCAATCCAAAATGCAAAAATGCTTGTTAGTGAGCTAACCAATTTTAATAAGCTTTGTAGATATAGGTCTAAAACCAGCACCTTTAGAAACTTGAATTAGTTTAGGATAAATTTTTCCCCCATAAACTGAACTTTTTCGGTACTTGTCAGGCATAGATTTTTACTAGAAGAAAGATATAAACTAAACAACAATGTATATTTTTGTACCCTTAAAAACATTAGCCAGAACTATCATTTTCCAGACTGCTCTACCTTCAAAATAAGAGACTCAAGAGAAATTCTTGCTAAGAGATACACGTACAGGAGAGCTAGCATATGAAATTTAAAATCAACATTATGAGCTCTGGCCGGTGTGGCTCAGTTGGTTGAGCATCATCCTTTGCACCAAAAGGTTGCAGGTTCAATTTCAGGTCAGGGTATATGCCCGAATTGTGGGCTCAATTCCCAGTGGATGACATGCAGGAGGCAGCTCATTGATATTTCTCTCTCTCTCCCTCTCCATTCCTCTCTGTCTAAAGTTGATAAAAACATATTTAAAAAAAAATAAAATCACCAGCGTGATAAGTTGGTATATGATATGAATAAAGGTTGTGAACATAAAAATTTCAGTATTCCTAGATCATTTCTTGCTCACTTTCTGAAGCAAATCACTGGTTTTAAACTTAATACTTGCACTCATGATAATTCCAAGCTATTTATAGCTAGGTATAGATATAAATGGTACAGATATAGATTGTTATTTCATACCTTTGTGAATCATAAATTTCTAAGTTCCACAATGTCTGAATCTTTATCATGATTTTAATGACTGGGCATACTGTGTTTCCAAGTTACTAAAATTCACATTCTTTTAAATATTTTTTTATTGATTTCAGAGAAAAAGAGAGAGAGAGAGAGAATGAGAAAGAATCACTGGTCGGCTGCCTCCTGCACACCCCACACTGAAGATCAGGCCCACAACCCAGGCATATGCTCTGACCAGGAATCGAACCATGACCTCCTGGTTCATAGATATATGCTCAACCACTGAGCCATGCCAGCTGGGCAAGATTCATATTTTTATTAAAAACCAAGGTTCTTCTACAAACATAATATAAACACATATCACTTTCCTCTAACACAGAGATATAGGGAAAACTAGGATAGAAGCACATAAGCACCACAGATTTCTATTCTGTGCCATTAAAAACCTTTAATTTTTACAATTCTGTAGAAAGTTTGGAAATGAAGAGTGGAAGCTTATGAATGCTGAAAGTCCACATGACCAAATATGAAAGTTTAGATCATTTGCAGCCTAACAGCTCATTCTGTTCTCCCAGAAACAATTCATAATCAGTGAGGAGTGCTATGACTCCTAAGAGAATTGAGAAATCTGCTGGTGCTCCATTTATTACCCCCCAAAGAGACTCCCAGGAGCAACGAAAGTACTAAGTTAGCTCAAGACGGTGGCCCATGCTGAATCAGCACTTGTCCTTGAACCAAGAAAGTCCAGAAGGGTGGGGAGCTGGCAAAGAGAGCAAGTTAGAAAAAAGGAGGAGTTGGAGGAAAAGAGCATATCATGCACTGACAATGGGTCTCCCAAGTGTATCAGTAATAGGGCTTTCTGCCAAAATGTTTTTCTTTCTCTCTCTGCAATAATGGAAATAATACATTATAGCATTTCATGGGCAATTTGGAAAATTATACATTTGCAACAGTATTGCTCTATGAATTAAAGTTAAGGTCTTCTCCTTAAACAGAAGTAGTGTTAACTATATATTCAACAGAAATCTAACCCTCAGTAAAATTTTTTGCCCACTGAGTCAGTTAAAGTGTTTCCAAAATAAGAGAAATTAAACTTTCTTTTTGGTTTTCCTGATGTAATATAACTGAATGTAATTATTTGCCAAACATACAGAATGATAATGTTTAAACTAAACATTAATTTAAAGTTTTAAGTTCTTCCTGGGGGCCAGAGGAGGGAAGCGGTTAACTACCCAAACAAGAAATCAACACTCAACAGACTAGATATTTTAAAGGGATAGAGAGCACTGGTCTGAATAACTTCAAGGTGTGGGTGGGGTAAAGGAGATCAGTCACTATCTATTTTCACTTCCCTGTGTATTGTTTGAGATTTTCAATGAGTACCTATAATTTAGGTAATTTAACATTTTAGAAGAAAGCCTAGTTTCACTCCTTGCTATTCTTGACCAGAGAAAAGAATAATAAATCTTTTCAGTTTTTAGAAACTTCAGTCTAGTCTTTAAAATACATTATTGTTAACACTTACTAGATAACAGAAACAAACAAACAAACAAAAAACCAAAAACAAACAAACAAACAAAAAACAGCTAGGGGGGATAAAACAAAACTTGGCTAACACTTTCTCAGAAGAGGAGAAACATAATTCTTCTCCTAGGGTATTTGGAATGAACCTAATGAACTGAAAAATTGCTAGTAGCTGTAACATGTTACAAAACTGATACCAAAGTAGGATAATTCTTCCACCATATTTTAGGTCTGAGTCAGTCAATCAAGAATTGTGAACACACAAAAAAGATGCTCTAGACACTGTGAACAAATGGGTAGGAAAAAAAAAGTCATCCCAGTCCTTGGACACCATATGTTTTTACTGGTAAAGCAAGACAAATAAGTAAGAATTGTCAGTAATGCATGGTACAATAACTTTGAAATGTGGGGGACCGAGAGTGCTATACCAACTAAAGAAAAGGAAAAGTTATTCTTTGAAGGAAGAACATGAAATCATGAGATCCTTCTTGAGAGTGGGTCTTGGGAAAAGTGCAGAATTTATTAAAGTGATGGTGAGAGCAAGGGCACTGGAGAAAGAGGCACAGAGGGAGAAATGGTGATTCTGAAATTTTCCTTTTTCCATAGCAAATGGGGAGCTTCTAAAGACTTTTGGCCAAAGAGATGAAAGTGTAGGGGGAAATATTACAGTAGGGATAACCATCAGGAGGTCAGTATATATTAGTCTAGTCATGAGGTTCATAGATGTGTCTGGAGCAGAGAAATAAATAAAGAGAAGATGCTAAAAACTATTACCAATAAAGACTGGGACTGAATGACTGACAGAGTATAAAAATAGAAAGAACTTCAAATTGTCACTCGTGTAATATCAGGAAAATTATGTTACAAAGGAAGTCCTAAATGATGTTACAAATTCATCACTTGGTGAGAGATGTGATGAATTTGTTCCTAAATGCTTAAAAGTAATTGAAAGTATATGTTTAGGGTATGGGGTCAGGACTGGATATTAGAGTAGTCCCCATCTAAATTGGAATTACTAGTATAGTTGAGTCCAAGAAAGGAGAAACACTTTCTTAAGACAGTTTACAAAGATAAGAGTGAGGATCAAGAATCAAGGAGTTGATGGAAGATCTGGAAGATGGAAGAAGGTGACAGTATAGTATAGTGATGCTTCCGTGGGAGGAGGAAGGGTTGGTCAGCAGTAGCCTCTATTGGAAAAGGAAATTGAGAAAATGCTCTTGGGTTTGGTTAGAAAATTAGCAGTTACCTTGGTAGATCACTGGAGACAGAAAGCAGGTACTAGAGAGTCATTGTACTATTCTCTCTCCCGTGAGATGGAAAATTTCTTTCTAAAGTTTTCGGAAATGGGAATGAAAATTGAGGAAATGAAAGTGAAAGGAAGAAGACAAGTAAAATGGTTGTTTAGGGACAAGAGCAAATATCTCTTCTTCCCTCTCCCCCTCCCACCCCAATTTAAGGATGATAAATTATCCTTGGTATTTATTAGCTGGTGTTCTGGGGCAAATTACTTGATCTTAAATACTGACTATAGGAAAAGTACTTTATTTCTTCAATACTGACCATGTGACAGGCCATTCACATACGCTATTTCACTTAATCTTCTCATTCTTATAACATCGTTCTCTCTAGTTCAGGAGGATCAGTGAGAATATACGCCTAAAGTTATAGCAAGTAAGTGGCAAAGTTGGGAACCAAACTTAGCTCTCTCTATTCTAGAACCTTTGTTTTTTTAATATATTTTTATTGATTACAGAGATGGAGAGAGAGATAGAAACATCAATGATGAGAGAGAATTATTGATGGGCTGCCTCCTGCACACACCCCCACTGGGGATCAAGCCCACAACCAGGGCATGTGCCCTGACCAGAAAACAAACCATGGCCTCCTGGTTCATAGGTTGACGCTCAGTCACTGAGCCACCAAGCCTGGGTGAGCCTTGTTCTTAACTACTAAATGATTTAGAGAGGGGACGACTGAAGGTAAAATATACTCCATGGTACTCTGTGCTAGATAGATTCTTGAGTATAGTAAGTACCACACCCAAGACATGAGTGCTTTCTAGATGTTTGCATCTACTGCTCTTATCTAATATACACTCAGTCTCCTGTAATCTCAAAGCAAAGTCAACGCCTGCAAGAGCCAGTTAAGTAACCCATTATTTTAGGGGGCTGGAGAGCTCACCCCAACTGTACAATGAGGTTCAAGACATAGTCACCATTAGTACTAAGTCAGTGGTTGCCATGTTTCCACATGGGAGTGTGTCCATGTTTACAGAGCTTTAACTTTGCAAAGAGTATGACAACTAATCCAAAGTGTTCTAAAACTACTATGTAGGGCAAACAATATACAAAAGTCCTTTGGGCCCTAGCTGGTTTGGCTCAGTGAATAAAGCATTGGCCTGCGGACCTAAGGGTCCCGGGTTCGATTCTGGTCAAGGGCATATGCCTGGTTGCGGGCTTGATCCCCAGTAGGAGGCATGCAGGAGGCAGCCAATCAATGATTCTCTCTCATCGTTGATGTTTCTATCTCTCTCTCGTTCTCCCTTCCTCACTGAATCAATAATAATATATGGAAAAAAATCCTTTGGGCTGGATCGAAACCTCAGCATGACCACACAGAGGTTCACTTTTATTCTAGAAGCCTCTAACAGAGCAATGCTATTCATATCTCTTGCAGTATCTGACAAAGGAATAAAGGTGCCCAGAGAATGAATGGCATGCCCAGAGATGGTGCCTGAAGCAGCAAATCCTATGTTCCCTAAGAAATACCCTGAAGCCCCTGATGTGTTGAGCTTAACAAATAGCGTTGAGTGACTAACTGGTGCTCTTGGGGATACAAACATGTGTTGCTTCATAAGTGGCAGGTACTGGTCTTTTGATACAACAACTCTTCTAGTCACTTCAAGAACTATATGACAAGGGGTAAACTTATTATTCCCATTAATAGGGAAGCAAACTGAGACACAGACAGGTTAGTGAACATACTCAAGGTCACAAAGTTAGTAAGCTCCAGAGCAGTCCACCTCAAGAACCTGAGACCATTAACCCTTTCAGCACTACCTTCCTAAATCTGAATGGGGTAGGAAGGGGGCGATGCTGCTGTGGGGTCTGGTTGGCATCTGGTCCCTCAGAGATGCTTCAGTGGAGATATGTGATACTGCTATTTTTAGCATCCATGTCACATTAACTACCCCAGCAGAATGGAATCTTATGTGGCAGGTACAAAATATCCCAAATGTTGTTTTCCATAGCATCTCTGCTCATACCACACCAACAATGTATACTTATACAATGGCTAAACAGTATTCACAAATTTATAAGTTCCTATTATTTTAACATGTTACTGAAAAAATATTTTAGGCATTCATGAATGTAAATAAATATAAATATATAAATATATGAATATATGAATATATATATATATATATATATATATATATATATATATACACACACATGTATAAAGTCTTCCTGGAGATTTAAATATTATTTCATAAGATTTTTTGGGACATTTTTAGTCTCAGTTTAATACTGTATTTGCTTAAAAGAGAAGTTCCTAACAAAATAATGTTAAGGGATATGTAAACATACTTATCAAGTTCTTAATGTTCTCATCTACTCTCATATTTCATCGGCAATGTTTAAAATCCCAGCTTTCTTGGGGGATGAGGGGGTAAGAGATCAACCAAAGGACCTGTATGCACTCATATGAACATAACCAATGGACACAGACTGGGGTGGGGGGGAGTGCATGCGCTGGGGGGTGGGGACAGCTGGGGAGAGGTAAATGGGGGGAAAAGGAGACTTATGTAATACTTTTAACAATAAAGCATTGGAAGGAAGGAAGGAAGGAAGGAAGGAAGGAAGGAAGGAAGGGAGGGAGGGAGGGAGGGAGGGAGGGAGGAATCCCAGCCTTGAGAAAGAGAAACTCTTGTCTGAAAATGTTTGGTTTGCCTTGTTTTTTTAAGAACAATGTCAATTTTCATAAAACTAGAAATACAAGATATTAGTGTTTCCAAAAGTACTTTTTAATATCTCACTAATCGCTAACTACTCTCTCAAGGTAGACACATCTAACAGTCTGAAAAGTATTTATACTATCAAAGATACCTTTTCCTCTACACCCAGCATTCAGGGGAAAGTCAATTACAAAATCATTTTTTACAGTATTACTGCAACTGCCCACTACCTCCCCCACATGCGCCTGCCCACCTCTCCAGTCCTTTCTCCACACAGCAGCGAGAGAGACCCTTTCAAAAGCTAAATTAGAGGTGATGTCACTGTTTTTCTTTCGCTCTTTAAAGCCATCTCTGCACCTAGAAACAAATGCCAGCACCTCGGGAAGACCTTCCTGACCTGGCCCATCACCCCTCCAGCAGCAGCTTGCCCCATTTCCTCATCCACAGTGAGGCAGCTCCACACCTGGTCAGTTCCTAGAATAAGCCAAGCTCTTTCTGACTCAAGGCCTCTCGCATTCTGCCTGGAAGGCTCTTCCCCCAATTCTTTATGTGTCGGGGGCCACCTAAAGTCACCCCCAAAAAACATCTTTCCTGACCACCTACGTAGCCTAAAGCTGACTCCAAGAGTTAGTTACTCTTTCTGTTCATTTTCCTGATCAGAAATGATTTCAACCTGTAATGATGCATTTGCTTTTCTTTTAAATGTTGTTTTACCTGTCTTTTCCTCTGGCTCTATTCCACAAAGGTAGAAACTGTGCTTGTGTCCTCACCATTGTATAGGCAGAACCTAAGAAAATGCCCAACACACAATTAACATGCAATCAAAATTTATTGAGATAAATGCAGAAAGGAGGAGGGAGATGAGGGAAGACAAGAGAAAAGAAAGGATGGGAAAAGAAAATGTAACTGTTAGGCTCACTCAAGTTTAATTTTTTTTAACATTGGACTGTGAGGTCTGTTCAGACAATTCTCAAGTTATTTCTGACTGCTTTTGTCTACACTTTTCCACATATAAACTGGGTTGAGTATGTAGGAAAAATTTCAGAACCAAAGTAAATATAAGACACAGTGAGTGGACCTTAAAACTTGTTTCAGATTGCTACACCAAAATCAATGCTTATAAATCCAGTATGTTGATAAGATCCTAGAATGGTTACATTTGTTTTTTAACTTAATGACCGCAGGGAATGTGCCATCAAATGTGGGCTAAGAGGAAGTTAGTCATTTCTTAAAATGACCTGAACGTATATAACTTAATGATAATTAATTTACCTTTTTGACCATTATTTGGTGGTTTCTACTGTACACAAACAAATAATAGTTGCATGAAAACAGCTGGGAAAAAGAAAACCAATGTTTACATCTCAAAATTAAAAAGAAAATCTTACAGGTTTTTAAAAAGTCCTTACATTCCTAATTATTTATACATTGAAGAGAACACTGACATTGTATTTGCGTCTATCACAACCGGATTTTTCTATTGTAACCTTAGAAATCTATGAGGTTCAGGGATTCGCATCACAATTTCCTGGACCGCCCCACTACCCCATGTGCAAATAGTGGTCGTGTTCTTTGACTGTTATCCTTACCTAAGAACCAAGCCTTGTAAAGGAAAAATGCCATGAGGTCTCCAGTGTAATTGCTCCTACCTCCCCCCTGGAGATTGGGCATGAATATCTGGAGGTGGGAAGGACAGCTCACTGGGAGGACGGGATGATTCTTTTAATGAGTCATGGAAGGAAGGCCCTCAACTATAGACATCCTCAGGATGAGTCCTTAAAACCAGAAGGTTTATCTAAAGCAGTGTGGCATTCCTGATCCTTGAAACTTACGCAGTTTGTTTGAGGAAGTTCAAACTTCTGAGATGACATTGGTGATTCAAATAAAAACATATGTGCTGCCCTCTAGAGGCTTCAAGGAAAATGACAACCTGAAAATACTACAAGGGGGAAGAGCAAAGGAAAAGAGGGCAGGATGCTTATGTTCATCTTCACTGTTTTTTTCTGTCAGAAAATATTACATTTAGTGTCAGACTTTAAATTTGAGGAGCAAGTTAATATCATATGGAGGAAATTCTGAATTTGCTGCAAATAGTTCTCTCTAAAAACACAATTCTGAATCTTTTTTTTCTTTTTTAGTTTTTTTACATGCATTTTTTGAAATATATTTTTATTGATTTCAGAGAGGAAGGGAGAGGGAAGGAGAGACAGAAACATAAGTGATGAGAGAGAATCACTGATGTGCTGCCTCCTGCATGCCCCACACTGGGGATGGAGCCCGAAACCTGGGCATGTGCCCTGACCAGGAATAGAATCATGACCTCCATGTTCATAGGTCCCAACCAGTGAGCCACACCGGCCAGGCTTTACATGCATTTTCAAACAATTTTATTGAATATGATATGCCATAAATTTACCCATTTTAAGAGCAGATTAAATACTTTTTTAGTACTTTTAAACTGGGTTGTACAACTATCATCATAATCCAGTTTCAGAACATTCCTATCACACCCACTAAGATGCCTCCTGCCAATTTATAGCTAATCTCCATTCCCTCCCAAGTCCCTGGAAACCACTAATCTACTTTGTATCTCTATGGATTTGCCTTTTATTTCATTTTTGAAATATGAAAGTCTGCAATGAAACACTCCATAACACGATTATTAAGACAAGTTTTCCTTTTGGTAATGGTTCTCCTTCAAAATGCCCTACTTTGATCAAAGTCATAAAATCAAATCAAACTTTTGGGGGAAGTACAAGTACATACCTACTTCTAATAGCTCACACAGTGTATATTTCATCTTCTGTCTCTATTGACTATGGAGAAATTGACTATGGGTACACTTTTATCATACAGGTCAACAGTCTCTCTCTCTCTCTTTTTTTTTTATCCTCACCCAAGGATATTTTTTCCATTGATTTTTTTAGAGAGAGTAGAAGGGAGGGAGCAGCAGGAGAGTGGAGGAGAGATAGAGAGAAAGAGAAAGAGAGATGTGAAAGACATTAATTGGGTGCTTCCCACACACGCCCCACCCAGGGCCGGGGATCAAGCCTACAACCCAGGTACATGCCCTTGAATGAGACCCTTCAGTCCAAGGGCCGACATTCTAACCACTGAGCCAAACCAGCTAGGGCAACAGTTTATTTCAAAATAAGGTTTTATAAAGCATTAATGGCTTTTATATTTGCCTTCACTGGATATGAGCAATCCATTTTTAACTAACTATAGAAAAAAATCCCAAATTATTCTCTTTGCCATCAAGCTTTAACAACAACAACAAAAAATCTCCATTTTGAATCTGTTGAGAGCACTTTCATTCTAGTGGCATGACACAGGCCCCAAGGATGAAAGTGAAGATCCCTGCAAGAACCCAGATTCTGGAAAGGTGAAGATCTACAGCTCCATCCAGACTGTCCTCTGGGGCAGGAACGCTGCTCTGGAATTTCCCCTGCTAACCTGGGCAGGGCGCTGAACTGTTTCGTATCATGTCCTCATCCATACAATGAAGTGCTGACATGTGTGCCTGGGACAGAACCCATAGTGACTGTTCCCAATCAGTATTACTCGAGTGGTATTTCACCAAGGATAATTACCATCGTTTCTATCTGTGTAAAGAACAGACTTGTGATTGGTAGGCGAAAAACAACTGACAATAGGCAGACTGAGGATTTTTAATTATCCACTTATAATTACTTATATCACAAGCTTTGTGTATCTTCAAGGCCAGGCTATAGCTCCAGGTCATTTCCAAGCCTAAGGAACAAACCAGGAGGAAATCAAGACCGGTCTTCAAGAAGGTAACAATTAACTTCATGTGCCAAGAATGTGCTGACCCACACTCACACTGTTTGCATTTCCTGTTTTTTTATAGCCTTATAATGGCATTGCCCCCGCCTAACTAGGTAGTAAGGTGCTCCTTCACATAGGTCAGATTCTGGAAGCACAGCAAGGTGCAAGTGGAATAAATGTGGGTCTGGATGAGTAAAATAAGACAAATCAAACCAAACACAAAATGAAAGTTGAGTATTAATGGTTTGATTTTTAGGTTCTTTTTCCCTCCTAAGCAATTTATGCTTTAAAGCATTATTAAGTTAAGAACAGTATGTATCTTTGTGAATCAAAAGCAGTGGAGGACCAAACCACTATAATTAATGTAACAAGGCTTGCTGACTCACCTCCACTAAACACATGTCTCTAAAAGCCCAAATCTGCACATTAATTGCAATTAATGCTTCTCTCCTCTTTCAAGCACCATGGAACAGAGTTTTATAAACAGCAAAGAGTGTTAATTTAAACAAAATATAAAAAGCCAATTCTTTCTAGG
The DNA here is from genome assembly GCF_000147115.1 of Myotis lucifugus. NCBI lineage: Eukaryota > Metazoa > Chordata > Mammalia > Chiroptera > Vespertilionidae > Myotis > Myotis lucifugus. Next base: position 12,645,438 of record NW_005871063.1, on the reverse strand, counting down.
TGGTAAAGCTGGGCCTGCATATTTTCATTATTACATAATGGTTACCTTTAGCCCATAAACTACAAGGTCGTAGCAAGGTCACAATGAAGTGGCAAATGTAATAACCGAGAAGAAAAGTAACTAGAGACCACATTTAAGGTGACTTTTCCCTAGCTTGGTAAATGAATGTTCTTTTAGTGTAGCTCACTCAGAAGTGCTCATTTAAAATAGGGTTTCTATTTAAATCCTTCATCTGTCTTATAATATTTCTTTAAAATTTCTTTTTTTGTGCTTTCCCCCTCCCCCTTTAAAATGCACAACCCAGAATTTGCTATGGCCCAAATGATGAGAATTAAAGGTTAAAGCCATCTTTGGCAAATAAAAGAATAGGAAACATGCAAATAGAAGAATATGAAACAGAGGACTGCCGGAATCTTGATGTTTCAAAAAAAACTTATTCCCATACCAGGTGATGATAAACTACCACCATGAATTAATCATTTTAAAAGTTGTGTAGTTCCCTTTACACAAAAGTGCAAAATCTGCTTAGGCAGAGAATAGCTTGGGATCTTTCTATCCAAATGTGTTGATCAGTGTGATAACTGTGTTTTTCATTTACATGCAGTTGATACCCAAGATACAGCAAATAATGTCATCAATTTCCTTCAATTACCTCATCAAGGATTCATTTGCACTCAGGGAATAAAAAGGTTGCGACAGTAGCCTCAAGATCACTCAGCAGCAAGAATCGACATTAATAACTATCCTCAGAGGCACAGAGGGAGGGAAAAAAGTCATTTACTCAACATTCTTACATTCTTTGTGGTACAACAAGGCCTATGTCATGATTTAGGGTTAAAACGTACAGTTGTTTTGCTCGAGAGAAAAGTCTTTCATAATCTCCACATCTCTGTGACACTTAGAGTTATGAGATCTTAGGCAGCCTTTAAATGTGGCGTCCCCCGCTGAAAGCTCGCCAGCAGCCTTCCGAGGAAACAGAAAATCCGGATATTACTTCACTCCTGAGACTGCAAATAGCCCAGGCCTTGTTGTATGAAGACGTTTCTTTATACAATAGTTAGATAGCGCTGAAGAAAATAACTTGTGTATGCCTATACTGTAACATAGGTCGTGTAGAGCTAATTAAGCATTCTTCCTTTGGTTTGATTACATAAAGAGTTGGTTCTGTAATCTAATAGCACGGGAAGGTCAGTATGATTATGAGAGAAACCTTAGATGCTGTGACAAATCCAATAACCATCAGGGTATTTTGTTCATAAAAGTAAAGCATTTCTCCAAATAGTGTGCTGATTTGTGAAGGGACTGGGAGATTTTTGCTGGCTGCAGGGCCGACCTGCTCCACAACATTTACGGTGTCAACGGATTTGACGACGGCACAGTGTCAACTGTCTAGGTTGTCACAGATTTCCATATAAGATACAGATTTGTATTGAGGAGTAACACAGGGACCAAAACAAAGATAAGTAAGTTGAGGTCACAGGAATCTGAACCAGGAGTGTGTGTGTGTTGGCAGGGGGGGAGGGGGAGGGCTGGATAGAGACAAACAGCAGTTGGCTATTTACACACCCAGCTTCACCAATTCAGAATAAGCAATGCTGACACTTTCTTTATGGGAATTTACAGTCCTCTTTCCTTAATGCCTCCCTCATCCCAATCCAACAGCTTAACCTCCTTAACAGAAAAGACTTTACTTTCCGTTTATATCTCCTTTGAGTATTTAAAACCCGGGGTGATTCCCATCTTACAAGGCCATGGATCTTTGAAATGAACTTGAGGGACAGTTTAGTTTCCCAAAGCACCTGCAACAAATATGAGACTACACTGCCCTCCAGAGGTGAGTGCTTGGCAAAAACTTTCATCAATGAATGTGAGGATCAAAGAACTACCATCATTAGAATTTTACTCCTGCCTTCTCAAATATTTTAAAAAATATACATCTAAAAGTCACTGTTTTTCCCCTGAGCAGACTATCATATTTTCTCAGTTATTTCATCCTGCCTCATTTCCTTTTGTCCTGTTCAAAAGTAGTACTTGCTACAGCTTTTGCAAGATGTTAAATATCCATCGTTTGCTTGTTTAGGAGGGCCCATTTATTCATGTATGGGTAAAGGAGAAATCAGACTACACAGGTGACCTACGGAAACCTTCACAAAACTGAGAAGCCTCAGGTGACTTGAGGGCATACACAGGAACACTTAAGAAAATGAGTATTTTACAGTCTACTGGTAATATACACATCAAAGTCAATATCAAATATATATCTTGTAAATATCAAGCCACTGTTTACTTTTCACAAACAAATCATTGAGATGATGTTCAGACAATCACATAAGAAGGAAATGTAAAAGCTAATATTTGTAGGTTCATATTAAACTCATTCTTTAAAGAGAGAGTTCATATGGGATTTTAGATTCAATCAGAGAGGCCCCACCACAAACCGGCAGTCATAGAAGTCAGACAGGGATTAGAAAATGTACTTCAGGTTGCACTTGAAAACAATGTCCTTGCACGGAGCACGGGCCGGCCAGCGACCCGGCAGCCGGGTTCAGAAACGTGCAGACCCCTGGGAACGCGGCTCGCTGACAACAAAGCAAAGGCGGCCGATGCCCATGTCGCTATGGGGATTAGCCGGGGTCAGGGCTCCGCGGCAGCACCTGCGCAGCTATGACATCAGCTTATATCCTACATAAATCTTACCCCCTCTGTTTTGAAAGCAAATAATGAAAGAAAAAGTTGTTCCATGTCTTTGACCTTTATTTCTGGGAAACTTGGATTTTCCCCTTAGAGCTGTGGAATGCACCAACCATCCCCGGCGGGGCGTGCTTAGAAAGCCCTGTCACGGAACACATGTGTCAATAGCCACCTTCTCACTTCCAAAGTGATTTGCATCCGAAACGTCACTAAGTTATTATTTTTAAAAAGTGGCTGAACGTGAGGAGGAAAGGGAGTGTGAGAAGGAAAGAAAAACAGGAAGATACCTGAAAGAGGAAATTAAAATACGGGTATTGACAAAGGTACAGAACTGACCGGCTAGTGGGAAAGGGCAATCAGAGGCACGTTGCCGCGGACCATTGCTAAATACCGCTCTGCGTGGAGGCCAACGAACCTGGGGCACGATTAGTTTCCTAATGTTTTGTTTTGTTTTTCATGGAATCCAAATACTCCAATACTGCCTCCCCCAAATAAACTGATGTTTAAAACTTAGCAATTACATTACTTGAGATGGCAATGAAATGATGTTTCTAGAACTTAGGTGGGGAAAGACAAGGCGGCTAACTACACACTTAAGCTTAAATCACTAAAGGGCACTATTGCTGGACCTATAGACAGTTTGCCGGAGAATACTATAAAAAAAAAATAAACACAGCACAGAAAAGAGCA